>NC_136140.1:12385463-12505667 GCF_965212315.1 Lampetra planeri
CCCCCCCCGCCCCAACCCCACCCACCCCCCACGCCTCAACCCCACTCACCCCCCCGCCTCAACCCCACTCACCCCCCCGCCCCAACCCCACCCACCCCCCACGCCTCAACCCCACTCACCCCCCCGCCTCAACCCCACCCACCCCCCCGCCCCAACCCCACCCACCCCCCACGCCTCAACCCCACTCACCCCCCCGCCTCAACCCCACTCACCCCCCCGCCTCAACCCCACTCACCCCCCCACCCCAACCCCACCCACCCCCCACGCCTCAACCCCACTCACCCCCCCGCCTCAACCCCACTCACCCCCCCGCCCCAACCCCACTCACCGCCCACGCCTCAACCCCACTCACCCCCCCGCCTCAACCCCACTCACCCCCCCCGCCTCAACCCCACTCACCCCCCCGCCTCAACCCCACTCACCCCCCCCCCGCCCCAACCCCACTCACCCACCCCCCGCCTCAACCCCACTCACCCCCCCCGCCCCAACCCCACTCACCCACCCACCGCCTCAACCCCACCCCCCCGCCCCAACCCCACTCACCCCCCCGCCTCAACCCCCACCCACCCCCCCGCCCCAACCCCACCCACTCCCCACGCCTCAACCCCACTCACCCCCCCGCCTCAACCCCACTCACCCCCCCGCCTCAACCCCACTCACCCCCCCCGCCCCAACCCCACTCACCCCCCCCGCCTCAACCCCACCGACCCCCCCGACCCCCCCCGCCCCAACCCCACTCACCCCCCCACCCACCCCCCCGCCCCAACCCCACCCACCCCCCCGCCTCAACCCCACCCACCCCCCCGCCCCAACCCAACTCACGCCCCCGCCCCAACCCCACCCACCCCCCCGCCTCAACCCCACCCACCCCCCCCGCCCCAACCCAACTCACGCCCCCGCCCCAACCCCACCCACCCCCCCGCCTCAACCCCACCCACCCCCCCGCCCCAACCCAACTCACGCCCCCGCCCCAACCCCACCCACCCCCCCGCCTCAACCCCACCCACCCCCCCGCCCCAACCCAACTCACGCCCCCCGCCCCAACCCCACCACCCCGCCCCAACCCCACCCACCCCCCCGCCCCAACCCCACCCACCCCCCCGCCCCAACCCCACCCACCCCCCCGCCCCAACCCCACCCACCCCCCCGCCCCAACCCCACCCACCCCCCCGCCCCAACCCCACCCACCCCCCACGCCTCAACCCCACTCACCCCCCCGCCTCAACCCCACTCACCCCCCCGCCCCAACCCCACCCACCCCCCACGCCTCAACCCCACTCACCCCCCCGCCTCAACCCCACCCACCCCCCCGCCCCAACCCCACCCACCCCCCACGCCTCAACCCCACTCACCCCCCCGCCTCAACCCCACTCACCCCCCCACCCCAACCCCACCCACCCCCCACGCCTCAACCCCACTCACCCCCCCGCCTCAACCCCACCCACCCCCCCGCCCCAACCCCACCCACCCCCCACGCCTCAACCCCACCCACCCCCCACGCCTCAACCCCACTCACCCCCCCGCCTCAACCCCACCCACCCCCCCGCCCCAACCCCACCCACCCCCCACGCCTCAACCCCACTCACCCCCCCCGCCTCAACCCCACCCACCCCCCCGCCTCAACCCCACTCACCCCCCGCCCCAACCCCACTCACCGCCCACGCCTCAACCCCACTCACCCCCCCGCCTCAACCCCACTCACCCCCCCGCCCCAACCCCACCCACCCCCCCGCCCCAACCCCACTCACCGCCCACGCCTCAACCCCACTCACCCCCCCGCCCCAACCCCACTCACCGCCCACGCCTCAACCCCACTCACCCCCCCGCCTCAACCCCACTCACCCCCCCGCCTCAACCCCACTCACCCCCCCGCCTCAACCCCACTCACCCCCCCCCCGCCCCAACCCCACTCACCCACCCACCGCCTCAACCCCACCCCCCCGCCCCAACCCCACTCACCCCCCCGCCTCAACCCCACCCACCCCCCCGCCCCAACCCCACCCACTCCCCACGCCTCAACCCCACTCACCCCCCCGCCTCAACCCCACTCACCCCCCCGCCTCAACCCCACTCACCCCCCCCGCCCCAACCCCACTCACCCCCCCCGCCTCAACCCCACCGACCCCCCCGACCCCCCCCGCCCCAACCCACTCACCCACCCCCCCCACCCACCCCCCCGCCCCAACCCCACCCACCCCCCCGCCTCAACCCCACCCACCCCCCCGCCCCAACCCAACTCACGCCCCCGCCCCAACCCCACCCACCCCCCCGCCTCAACCCCACCCACCCCCCCGCCCCAACCCAACTCACGCCCCCGCCCCAACCCCACCCACCCCCCCGCCTCAACCCCACCCACCCCCCCGCCCCAACCCAACTCACGCCCCCGCCCCAACCCCACCACCCCGCCCCAACCCCACCCACCCCCCCGCCCCAACCCCACCCACCCCCCCGCCCCAACCCCACCCACCCCCCCGCCCCAACCCCACCCACCCCCCCGCCCCAACCCCACCCACCCCCCCGCCCCAACCCCACCCACCCCCCCGCCCCAACCCCACCCACCCCCCCGCCTCACCCCACTCACCCCCCCCGCCCCAACCCCACCCACCCCCCCGCCCCAACCCCACCCACCCCCCCGCCCCAACCCCACTCACCCCCCCCGCCCCAACCCCACTCACCCCCCCCGCCCCAACCCCACTCACCCCCCCGCCTCAACCCCACTCACCCCCCCCGCCCCAACCCCACTCACCCCCCCGCCCCAACCCCACCCACCCCCCCGCCCCAACCCCACCCACCCCCCCCGCCCCAACCCCACTCACCCCCCCGCCTCAACCCCACCCACCCCCCCCGCCCCAACCCCACCCACTCCCCACGCCTCAACCCCACTCACCCCCCCGCCTCAACCCCACTCACCCCCCCGCCTCAACCCCACTCACCCCCCCCGCCCCAACCCCACTCACCCCCCCCGCCTCAACCCCACCGACCCCCCCGACCCCCCCCGCCCCAACCCCACTCACCCCCCCACCCACCCCCCCGCCCCAACCCCACCCACCCCCCCCGCCTCAACCCCACCCACCCCCCCGCCCCAACCCAACTCACGCCCCCGCCCCAACCCCACCCACCCCCCCGCCTCAACCCCACCCACCCCCCCGCCCCAACCCAACTCACGCCCCCGCCCCAACCCCACCCACCCCCCCGCCTCAACCCCACCCACCCCCCCGCCCCAACCCAACTCACGCCCCCGCCCCAACCCCACCCACCCCCCCGCCCCAACCCCACCCACCCCCCCGCCCCAACCCCACCCACCCCCCCGCCCCAACCCCACCCACCCCCCCGCCCCAACCCCACCCACCCCCCCGCCTCACCCCACTCACCCCCCCCGCCCCAACCCCACCCACCCCCCCGCCCCAACCCCACCCACCCCCCCGCCCCAACCCCACTCACCCCCCCCGCCCCAACCCCACTCACCCCCCCCGCCCCAACCCCACTCACCCCCCCGCCTCAACCCCACTCACCCCCCCCGCCCCAACCCCACTCACCCCCCCGCCCCAACCCCACCCACCCCCCGCCCCAACCCCACCCACCCCCCCGCCCCAACCCCACTCACCCCCCCGCCCCAACCCCACTCACCCCCCCGCCCCAACCCCACCCACCCCCCCGCCCCAACCCCACCCACCCCCCCGCCTCAACCCCACCCACCCCCCCGCCCCAACCCCACCCACCCCCCCGCCCCAACCCCACCCACCCCCCCGCCCCAACCCCACCCCCCGGCCCCAACCCCACCCCCCCGCCCCAACCCCACTCACCCCCCCGCCTCAACCCCACTCATCCCCCCGCCTCAACCCCACCCACCCCCCCGCCCCAACCCAACCCACCCCCCCGCCCCAACCCCACTCACCCCCCCGCCCCAACCCCACTCACCCCCCCGCCCCAACCCCACCCCCCCCCCCGCCTCAACCTCACCCCCCCCCCCCGCCCCAACCCCACTCACCCCCCCCGCCCCAACCCCACTCACCCCCCCGCCTCAACCTCACCCCCCCCCCGCCCCAACCCCACTCACCCCCCCACCCCAGACCCCCCCCCTACCCGTGCCCCCCCCCCCCACCTGGGGCCGAGAGGCCAGAATTGGCGCTCTGTTCAACAGCGCTCGATATATGGCCTCAGTTGCCATGGAAACAACTCGTTATCCCCCCCCAACGACCCCCGCTGAGCTCGTTAATGGAGAACGGACTCGGCCGTTTGTCAAACGGTGGTGGTTACGGGGAAAACTGTGGCCCCTGCAGCAACAACAGCAACAACAACCCACCACCACCGGACTCACGGAATCACTCACCCGCTCGCTCGCCCAGCCGCTCGCTCGCCCAGCCGCTCACTCGCCCAGCCACTCACTCGCCCAGCCACTCACTCGCCCAGCCACTCACCCGCCCAGCCACCCACCCGCCCAGCCACTCACCCGCCCAGCCACCCACCCACCCAGCCACTCACCCACCCAGCCACTCACTTACCCAGCCACTCACTCACCCAGCCACTCACCCACCCAGCCACTCACCCACCCAGCCACTCACCCACCCAGTCACTCACTCACCCAGTCACTCACTCACCCACTCACTCACTCAACGAACTACAAACCACCCTCGCCATGACTCTTCACGAGCTCACAGGGTAGGTCAGCCACACAACTTACCCCAATGATGTCTGTAGTCTGTCTGCATTCTACAGGAGCCTTAGTCTGGCTCTACGCGCCCCAGTGATTAACACTGCATCCTACAGGAGCCTTAGTCTGGCTCTACGAGCTCAAGTGATGTTTACACACCGCACCAGGTACTCATTTGAGGCTAAGTCGAGCTAGGGGAGGCCATGGTTCGGTTCAATTCATCGTGTCGGTGTCCGTGAGTGGAAATCAAATGCACGCATGCACACGCACACACACGCACACACACGTACGGATGCACACACACGCACACGTACGGACACCCACACGTACGGACGCACACACATGTACGAACACACACACACGTACGCACACACACACACACACGTACGGACAAACACGTACGGACACACACACACACGTACGGACACACACACACACGTACGGACACACACACACGTACGGACACACACACACGTACGCACACAAACACACACACGTACGGACACACACACGTACGGACACACACACGTACGGACACACACACGTATGGACACACACACACACACGTATACGGACACACACGTACGTATACACACACACATACGGACACACACACGTACGGACACACACCACACGTACGGACGCACACACACACACGTACGGACGCACACACACGTACGTATACACACACCCACACGTACGGACACACACACGTACGTATACACACACGTACGCACGTATACGCACACACACGCACACGTACGGGGACACACACACACACACGTACGCACGTCCTCACCTCCACCTGTGCAGCGTGAACCCCGGGCAGGAGTCCGAGCAGCGCAGGCACGAGCTCCCTCGGCCCACGTCCGCTACCACGGGCAGCTGGGCACCACACATCGTCATCAACATCGTCACCAACATTGTCATCATTATCATCAACATCATCACTATTATCATCATCAACATCGTCATCATTATCATCAACATTATCATCAACATCATTATCATCAACATCATCAACATCATTATCATCAACATCATCATCAACATCGTCATCATTATCAACATCATCATCAACATCAATATCATCAACATCATCATCAACATCATTATCATCAACATCGTCATCATTATCGTCAACATCGTCATCATTATCATCAACATCGTCATCATTATCGTCAACATCATTATCATCAACATCGTCATCATTATCGTCAACATCGTCATCATTATCGTCAACATCGTCATCATCGTCATCATCATTAACATCATCATCATTATCATTAACATCATCATTATCATCAACATCGTCATCATCATTATCATTAACATCATCACCATTATCATCAACATCGTCACCGTGTCACCCCAAATTCTGTGGTCGAGTCTCAGATCATTCACCGCTTCTGCCCCGAGTGCTGCCCTCCTCCTGTCCTCGTGAACAAAACCACCTCAATGTCACCACCACCACCTCAATGTCACCACCACCACTTCAATGTCACCACCACCACCTCAATGTCACCACAACCACCTCAATGTCACCACCACCACCTCAATGTCACCACCACCACTTCAATGTCACCACCACCACCTCAATGTCACCACAACCACCTCAATGTCACCACCACCACCTCAATGTCACCACCACCACCTCAATGTCACCACCAGCAACAATCAGCCGTGATCCATCCACTGCTGGATGAAGGTCGCCCCGGGCCACGTGCCCCGACTCTGACCACGCGCGGCCACCAAATCCTCGCACCTCGCCCCACGGTGACGCGGGGGGGAGACGCGGGGGGGGGGGGAGACGCGGGGGGGGGGAGACGCGGGGGGGGGGGAGACGCGGGGGGAGAGACGCGGGGGGGAGACGCGGGGGGGGGGGACGCGGGGGGGGAGACGAGGAGGCAGCGAGTGATGGCGCTGCGCTCTGTGCGTGCTGCGTCAAGCGAGGACTTTACACCCACGGAGAGTTGGAGGGGTCCCTTGCCTCTCACCATCTGGGCAGCAGTTCACCAGCATCGGTTCGGGCACAGCCTGTGCTGCTAATGAGACATTGAATGTCGAAACCAATCCAGGCAGTTTTTTTTCCCCGTGTCGGACCGATGCCAATCGTGAGATCGACTCGCGGAAGGCCGTGGGACTGATGGGATGTGTGCAAAAAGAATCGCGTGGGAGAGGTACGGACAGAGGGCGAGTTTCCCGCCTACACACACGGATTGGCAGGCGAATAAGCTCCAATGATGTGGGTCCCCATGTACACAAACACTTAAACCTTACACCTCAGGGCAACGCGCATCATCCATGCCACGCGCACGCATCAACTCTCACACGCAAAGACAAAGATCCCCCGTGTAGCCTGAACAGACTGTTTGGGGCAAGTGCTGTTAGCGAGCACCTATGAAGGCCGGAACGGCACACGAGGGGGTGGGTGGCCAACACCACGCCCGGTCGCCTTTGTCTCACTAGTGGCGATGTATATAACCTCTCCGCACCGACTCTCACACACACGCACGAACTCACACACACAAACTCACACACACACAAACTCACATACACAAACTCACCCACACACGCGCACCAACTTACAAACAAAAACAACAACAACCGCCATTCGCCACTAAGTGGCGGTGACGTCACCACGACGCTTGTGCCAGGCCATGTGCACCTTGAGGCCACGTGCAGTGTCGAACGCCCGCTGGCAGGAGGTCACGGGGCAGACCCAGCCGGTGCCACGGGTCGACTGGCCGAGATGACCGAGATGACTGGCTGATGCACCACCTTTGCCCCCTACTCTGCCAACTTGCTGTGGTTTAGCCACCCGGCGCTCCACTTGTTGTTGTGAGCGTCGCTCCTCCGCCATTCGTTGTTGTTGGAGGGCGACTGCCTCCAACTGCCCAGTAGCGTCCTTCACGAGCCTCTTCCACAGAGGCCGATCTTGACACCGCTGGTACCAGTCATCGGCAACTCCACTCAGCTCCACGTCCTCCTGTACCACATCACTCCATCTCTTCTCTAGCCCGTGCCGCGCCCGTTTAGCCCCCTCGATCCGGCCTAAAAAAATCTGTTTCGGCATGCGGTGGCTGGGCATGCGGGCTACATGACCCAGCCAACGGAGCCTTGCCTGCCGGAGGAGCTCACCAATGGGACTTTGCCCAGATCTTTCAAGGATTTGTGAGCTCCTCACACAATCCAGCCTGGTTAAAACCAGGCTGGATCGTAGGCAGACCAGCCTAAATGTTTCTAACTGGCGAAGATGCTCCATTCGGGGGGTCCACGTTTCGCAAGCGTAGAGAAGGGAGGGAATGACCGTGGCCGAGAAGGTAGCTTCCACACAGCGTTACGCAACCGATGAAAATATATTGCCGCTCGACTGATTCGGAGTGAGACCTCTGCTGTTAAACTTGAGCCGGTCATAAGCACACTGCCCATGTATGGAAAACTCTCCACTCTCTCCACAACTGCCCCATCACCAATTGGGAGTTGTGGGGGTGGAGTGTCCGATGGTACAAAATACCCAGGCAGGTACTAAGTTTTGCTGGGGTTGATGGTAAGGCCCCACCTCTTAGTGGCACACTCCAGTCTCAGCAGCAGCGTTTCCAACTCCTCCTCTGAATGAGCAGCTATTACCAAATCATCGGCATACATAACGTGGTTGACCAATAGGGAGCCATCTCTTGATCGCACCCGGGCATCGATCAGCCTCCCATTATATCTGTACCAAATGGAAATTCCCCCGGTACAGCTATTGAAGGCTTCACGAACTACGTGGTCAAAATAGATGTTAAATAATGTGGGAGCCAGAGGACATCCCTGTCGCACCCCAAGGTGTACAGGGAATGGCTCTGACTTCCAGCCATGTAGTTTTACCCGGGCCCGCTCACCATCATGAAGTTCCTTAATGATCGTGAGCAGAGGGTCAGTGACTCCGAAAGCACGAAGAACAACCCAGAGCCCAGGCCTACTGATGGTATCATAGGCCTTGACCAGGTCAATAAAGCAGAGATGTAAGTCTTGTTGGAATTCCCTACACCTCTGCTGTAGCAGACGGACAGAAAATATGGCATCTGTGCAGGACCGCCCTTTCCTGAAACCGCATTGGGGCTCCGCAAGCCTCTCCTCAGCGTGCCCAGCAAGGCGATGTTGAATAATCCTTGCCAGGACCTTACCCGGCACACTGAGCAGTGAGAGGCCCCTGTAGTTATTACAGTCTGTGCGGTCCCCCTTCTTAAAGAGGGGGACCACCAGGGCATCCTTCCAATCCTGCGGAACCCGTCCAGACTGTTGTTATGTCATATAGGGCAGTCTGTGCACAAACGCCACCCTCCCTCAGCATTTCGCTTGGGAGATCATCTCTGCCCGGTGCCTTTCCTGGTCTCATACTCCGGATCGCCTTCAGTACTTCCTCAACAGATGTCATCTCAGCCAGCCACTCACAGTGGGTGACTTCTTCCAATATTTGAGGCACCGCAGCCTCAGCAGGGTCATCCCCACTTTGTGCCATGATGATTTCATAAATCTGAGGGATTTCCCCTCCCCCAGGACCTCACAGAAATGCTCAGCAAATCTGCAAACCTGTTCCTGGGGGTCGGAGATTGGATCACCGTTTTTTCCCCTAATGATGGAAATAGGTGTGGCGCTGCAGGTTACTTTTTTGATGGAGTTATATAGTGATTTGTGATCGCGGTCCACTGAGGCAGACTCCATCTCCTCAGCAACCCGTGACCACCACCCATCCTTGCAGCGCCTTATGGCTCTCCAAATCTCCGAGCGAAGGCTTCGGTAAGCCTCCTCATTCTCTGACGTGGGATGCTGTAGCTGATGAGAGTGGGCCTGTCGCTTTTTCTCAACTATCCTGAACACCTCCTCTGTCAGCCAGGGTCTCTGGGGAGGTCTGGACCGCGTACCTAAAGCAGCCATTGCAGCTGCATGAGTCACAGTCCTAAACCTTGGCCCATTTACCCTCGACATCAGGAGGAGTGGGGGAAGATGCCAACCCCAGCCGCAAGCGATGATGAAATTCTCGCTTGCAACTTTCATCAGCTGAGGCCAGGTCACTTTAGGTTGGAATGGGGTCCTGGGTGTACACCCACCACCAGAGTGGAAGAATGGTAGGCGCATCTTACAGATGACGAGTCGATGATCAGAGGGCAGATCAGCTCCACGGTAGGTCCTGGTGTCAAGGACATGGGCTCGCATCCGCTGGTCCGTCACTATGTAGTCCAGCAGATGGTCTTGCTTGGACCCGGCATGCATCCATGATGTTATGTGGATGCGCCAATGCCGGAAAAGCGTGTTGGTAATTACAAGCTCATGGGCTGCACAGCCTCCAACCGTTGTTATTGAGCTGATCTGGCCCAAGCCTCGCAATCACTCCAGACCAGGTGCCAGCATCATGACCAACTCGGGCATTGAAGTCACCCAACAAGATGACTCTGTAGTAGTAGGTTTTTACCCTTTTAAACTGGTACAAAACTGACACCTTTATTCAAGGCATCATGTTTGCAATAACCACAACACAAGTAGTCAAAAAAGCAAACAAAAAGATGCAACTCTGATAATGATAATAATATGCACTGTCCCGAGTGGCCATTTTAGTCAGCACCTGTGACAGGAGGTCATAGAAGGCATCGGACTCATCAGCCTTGCCTGCATCCCTCCATGGATGATCGTCTTCGGTGGGGGCATAGGTAACCACGACCACCACTCCTCGCCTCCGGTTGATGGGACGGCGACCCCAAAGTAGCCTGGGGCTTACAGCTTCCCACACCTCACCGCCACGCTCATACGCACCAACTCACACTCACCAACTCACACCAACTCACACGCACCAACCCACACGCACCAACTCACACAAACTCACACTCACCAACTCACACTCACCAACTCACACCAACTCACATACACCAACTCACACCCACCAACTCACACCAACTCACACTCACTCACACCAACTCACACTAACCAACTCACACCAACTTACTCACACCAACTCACTCACATCAACTCACACATACCAACTCACACTCACCAACACACACACCGACATACACACACCAACTCACACTCACCAACTCACACCAACTCACACGCACCAACTCACACCAACACACACCAACTCACCCGAACCAACTCACACACCAACTCACACTCACCAACTCACACGCACCAACTCACCCGCACCAACTCACACCAACACACACCAACTCACCCGAACCAACTCACACACCAACTCACACTCACCAACTCACACGCACCAACTCACCCGCACCAACTCACACCAACACACACCAACTCACGCGCACCAACTCACACCAACTCACACACACCAACACACACCAACTCACACGCACCAACACACTCACACGCGCCCGTTGTGTTGTTCACGTTGCGCTCCCCACTGTTGTTTCGCCCCGTTTCCGGCGACCATCTACGGGCCTGCGGAGTGAAGCATCGCCCCGACTCTCAACTCGTCATCCTGGGGCTCCTGGGCCCCCAGCCCCTGGCTCCCGCAGGGGTCCGTGAGGGGTCCGTGAGGGTCCTCACCGTCTTGCCGGGGTCTCGATCCCGACCCCTGACGCCGCCGCCGCCACCTCCCCGTGCCGACATCACGGCCCCTCCATCCACGCGGCCTGCTCCAGCGGGCCGCCTGCCCCCTCCCTCGCTCTCCACTCCTCCCTCGCTAACCCCCTCCCTCTACCCCCATCGCTCTCCCCTCCTCCACCCCCTCGACCCCCTCCCTCTACCCCCCTCCACCCACTCCCTCTACCCCCCTCGCTTTCCCCTCCCTCTACCCTCCATCTCCCTCAGGCCGGCCCCCCTCTCTTGCCTCTCCTCCCTTCCCCTCCCTCCTAACTCCCTCCCTCTCTCCCCTCGGCCACTCCGCCCCCCCCCCCTGTCTCCCCCCCCCTGTCTCCCCCCCCCCCCTGTCTCCCCCCCCCCTGTCCCCCCCCCCCCTGTCTCCCCCCCCCCTGTCTCCCCCCCCCTCTGTCTCCCCCCCCCCTCTGTCTCCCCCCCCCCTGTCTCCCCCCCCCTCTGTCTCCCCCCCCCCCCTCTGTCTCCCCCCCCCCCTGTCTCCCCCCCCCCCTGTCTCCCCCCCCCCTCTGTCTCCCCCCCCCTCTGTCTCCCCCCCCCCTGTCTCCCCCCCCCCCTCTGTCTCCCCCCCCCCTCTGTCTCCCCCCCCCCTGTCTCCCCCCCCCTCTGTCTCCCCCCCCCCCTCTGTCTCCCCCCCCCCTGTCTCCCCCCCCCTCTGTCTCCCCCCCCCCTCTGTCTCCCCCCCCCTGTCTCCCCCCCCCTCTGTCTCCCCCCCCTCTGTCTCCCCCCCCCTGTCTCCCCCCCCCCTCTGTCTCCCCCCCCCCTCTGTCTCCCCCCCCCCTGTCTCCCCCCCCCTCTGTCTCCCCCCCCTCTGTCTCCCCCCCCTCTCTCTCCCCCCCCCTCTGTCTCCCCCCTCCTCTCTCTCCCCCCCCCCTCTGTCTCCCCCCCCGTCTGTCTCCCCCCCCCTCTGTCTCCCCCCCCCTCTGTCTCCCCCCCCCCTCTGTCTCCCCCCAGTCCAGTTTACTCCCATGGTAAACTGGACTCCCAGAGTAAATTAGACTTCCATAGTAAAAAGGATTCCCACGATGAACTTGACTCCCATGGTCAGGGTTCGGTAACCAACATAAGAAGGGAATTTAAAAAAAATCTCCAGAGCCCCTCCCACTCCTCCACCCCTCCCACTCCTCCTCCCACTCCTCCCCCTCATCTCTCCCTCATCATCTCTGCCCACTTCCCCAACTCCCTCATCCCCTCTGCGCTGAACACCCACCCCCTCGTGCCGGCCTTCATAGGTGCTGCTCGCATACAGCACTTGCCATTACAGTGTGTTGAGGCTATACGGGGAATCTTTGTTTTTTGTGTGGGGAGCGGTTGTGTAGTGGTTAGTGCGCTGTGCTACGAACCCAGTTCTATTCTCGCTCACGGTCCTGGGCTCCCCTAGGTCGACTCAGCCTCAAATGAGTACCTGGTGCGGTGCGTAAAATCATCGTCACTGGGTAGACAAAGGCGGTCGGGTGTGGTGTTGGACACCCACCCCCTCGTGTGCCGTGCCGGCCTTCATAGGTGCTGATCGCTAACAGCACTTGCCCCTGCAGTGTATTGAGGCTACACGGGAGGATCTTTGTCTTTGTGTGTAGGGTGTGTGTCCATTCGGCCACCTGTCCTCCCTGGGTTCCCTCCGGGTTCTCCGGTTTCCCCCTCCTCCTCCCCCCCACACGCAGCCTACCTGGCATTGACCACAACAGCCTACCTGGCATTGACCACAACAGCCTACCTGGCATTTACCACAACAGCCTACCTGGTATTGACCACAACATCCTACCTGGTATTGACCACAACATCCTACCTGGTATTGACCACAACAGCCTACCTGGCATTGACCACAACATCCTACCTGGTATTGACCACAACATCCTACCTGGTATTGACCACAACAGCCTACCTGGCATTTACCACAACAGCCTACCTGGTATTGACCACAACATCCTACCTGGTATTGACCACAACATCCTACCTGGTATTGACCACAACATCCTACCTGGTATTGACCACAACATCCTACCTGGTATTGACCACAACATCCTACCTGGTATTGACCACAACATCCTACCTGGTATTGACCACAACATCCTACCTGGCATTGACCACAACATCCTACCTGGTATTGACCACAACATCCTACCTGGTATTGACCACAACAGCCTACCTGGCATTGACCACAACATCCTACCTGGTATTGCCCACAACATCCTACCTGGTATTGACCACAACATCCTACCTGGCATTGACCACAACAGCCTACCTGGCATTGACCACAACATCCTACCTGGTATTGCCCACAACAGCCTACCTGGCATTGACCACAACAGCCTACCTGGCATTGACCACAACAGCCTACCTGGTATTGACCACAACAGCCTACCTGGCATTGACCACAACATCCTACCTGGTATTGCCCACAACAGCCTACCTGGCATTGACCACAACAGCCTACCTGGCATTGACCACAACATCCTACCTGGTATTGACCACAACAGCCTACCTGGCATTGACCACAACATCCTACCTGGTATTGCCCACAACAGCCTACCTGGCATTGACCACAACAGCCTACCTGGCATTGACCACAACATCCTACCTGGTATTGACCACAACATCCTACCTGGTATTGACCACAACAGCCTACCTGGCATTGACCACAACATCCTACCTGGTATTGACCACAACATCCTACCTGGCATTGACCACAACAGCCTACCTGGTATTGACCACAACATCCTACCTGGCATTGACCACAACATCCTACCTGGTATTGACCACAACATCCTACCTGGCATTGACCACAACAGCTTACCTGGTATTGACCACAACAGCTTACCTGGTATTGACCACAACATCCTACCTGGCATTGACCACAACATCCTACCTGGCATTGACCACAACAGCTTACCTGGTATTGACCACAACATCCTACCTGGTATTGACCACAACATCCTACCTGGCATTTACCACAACATCCTACCTGGCATTGACCACAACATCCTACCTGGCATTGACCACAACATCCTACCTGGCATTTACCACAACATCCTACCTGGTATTGACCACAACATCCTACCTGGCATTTACCACAACATCCTACCTGGCATTTACCACAACAGCCTACCTGGCATTGACCACAACAACCTACCTGGCATTGACCACAACATCCTACCTGGCATTGACCACAACATCCTACCTGGCATTGACCACAACATCCTACCTGGTATTGACCACAACATCCTACCTGGCATTGACCACAACAGCCTACCTGGTATTGACCACAACATCCTACCTGGCATTGACCACAACATCCTACCTGGCATTGACCACAACATCCTACCTGGCATTGACCACAACATCCTACCTGGCATTGACCACAACATCCTACCTGGCATTGACCACAACATCCTACCTGGCATTGACCACAACATCCTACCTGGCATTGACCACAACATCCTACCTGGCATTGACCACAACATCCTACCTGGCATTGACCACAACATCCTACCTGGCATTGACCACACGCAGCCTACCTGGCATTGACCACAACATCCTACCTGGCATTGACCACAACATCCTACCTGGCATTGACCACAACATCCTACCTGGCATTGACCACAACATCCTACCTGGCATTGACCACATCATCCTACCTGGCATTGACCACACGCAGCCTACCTGGCATTGACCACAACATCCTACCTGGCATTGACCACAACACCCAAGCGCCCAACACTGCCGGCTACTACTCACTCAATAGGGAACACCGTGCAGACATCCTGCAAAAAACCTGGCAGGAGCCTCCTGAACAAGAGCCTTGAGACTCAGTTGAGACCTTGCTGGGTAAACATCCTCAACAGGTAATAATAGTACCATTTATATTATTGTTAAATATTAATAATATATACACAGGATTCCAACCCCTCACGCTCCTCTCCCCGCGTCTTCCTGCCTCCTCACTCCAGCCTCCTCCCCGGTCCTTCTCACACTAGGGGGCAGCGCCGGCCCGCGGCACGATGGTGATGATGATGGTGGTGGTGGTGATGGTGGTGATGATGGTGGTTATGATGATGATGGTGGTGATGGTGGTGATGATGGTGGTGATGATGATGGTGATGATGGTGGTGATGATGATGGTTGTGATGATGATGGTGATGATGATGATGGTGGTGATGATGGTGATGATGATGGTGATGATGGTGATGATGGTGGTGATGATGATGGTGATGATGATGGTGACGACGATGATGATGATGATGGTGGTGATGATGGTGATGATGGTGGTGGTGATGATGATGGTGGTGATGATGGTGGTGATGATGGTTGTGATGATGATGATGGTGATGATGATGGTGGTGGTGATGATTATGGTGATGATGATGGTGGTGATGATGGTGGTGATGATGATGATGGTGATGATGGTGGTGATGATGATGATGGTGATGATGATGGTGGTGATGATGATGATGGTGATGATGATGGTGGTGATGATGATTATGGTGATGATGATGGTGGTGATGATGGTGGTGATGATGATGATGGTGGTGATGATGGTGGTGATGATGATGATGGTGATGATGATCGGGTGATGATGATGGTGATGATGGTGATGACGATGGTAATTATGGTGACGATGATGGAGTGATGGCGATGGTGGTGATGGTGATGATGATGGTGATGATGGTGGTGATGATGATGGTGATGATGATGGTGATGATGGTGATGATGATGGTGATGATGATGGTGATGATGGGGTGATGACGATGGTGATGATGGTGACGATGATGGTGATGATGTTAATGATCGTCTCACGAGCATCATCTGTTATTGCACATACGCCACTAAGTGGCGGTGACGTCACCACGGCGTTTGTGCCAGGCTACGTGCACCTTGAGGCCACGTGAAGTGTCGAACGCCCGTTGGCACGAGGTCACAGGGCAGACCCAGGTGCCATGGGTGGACTGACTGAGATGACTGGCTGATGCACCGCCTGTGCCCCCTACTGTGCCAACTTGCTGTGTTTTATCCGCCCGGCGCTCCGCTCGTTGTTGTGAGTCGGCGTCGCTCCTCCGCCCTCCATCATTGCTGGAGGGCGACTGCCTCCAACTGCCCAGCAGTGTCCTTCACGAGCCTCCTCTACAGAGGCCGATCTTGACACCGCTGGTACCAGTCATCGGCAAGTCCACTCAGATCCACGTCCTCCTGTACCACATCACTCCATCTCTTCTCTAGCCCGTGCCGCGCCCGTTTATCCCCCCTCGATCCGGCCGAATAAAAGCTGTTTAGGCATGCGGTGGCCGGGCATGCGGGCTACATGACTCACGTCCGCACGCACGCACGCACACACACACTCACCTGTGAGCACTTATACCAGCAGCAGCAGCATCATCATCTGCCTACTCTGGCCGTGTCCTGCATGCACGCGGCGAGAAGGGGTGGAGTGCGATGGTCAAGACGAATAACGGAGCGGCAGTCACGGAATGGAACGCGTCCAAGGGGTCAGTGCCCACGCGCAGGTGCCGGAATGGATTGATGCATCACAGGGTCGCGAGAGGTGGCCTTCATCCAGCAGGGGATTGGCCGTGGCTGCTGCTGATGATGACGTGTACGGCAGTTCTGTGCCGTGCACATCGAAGCCGAAACAAAAAAGACTTTGATTCCCCGTATAGCCTTAAATGACTGTAGGGACAAGTGCTGTTAGCGAGCACCTATGAAGGCCGGAACGGAACACGAGGGGCTCGGTGGTCAGCACCACGCCCGGCCGCCTTTGTCTCCCTAGCGGCGATGTTTACACACCACACTAGGTACTAATTTGAGGCTGAGTCGACTTAGGGGAAGCCCAGGACCGGTTCAAATATTCCTCACCGGTAATTGGCCGTGAGAGGGAATCGAACTCGGGTGGCCGGGTTCATAGCTGAGCGCGCTAACCGCTGCGCCACCGCTCACCCCCAGCCTGTACGCACACGCGCACTGCGTGCCACCATCGACATTGTGAAGCCTCCACAGCATCACCATTATACCACCATCACGTGTGACTTAGCCACTTCATCACCATTCCGTGATTACACGGCCAGTTAATCTCGTAAACACCGACATCGTCACACGGTCACCATGCGCTAGTAACCATTTGACGATGACAAATCAGAATTGGTTGGCACCCTTTGTGGTGCATCACACACAGGGGCCCCCCCACCACCCCACCCCCCCTTTGTGGTGGCTCAGAAGAAAGGGTGACTGCAGCTCTGTCAAGGTGGCGAAATGTGGAGGCAATAATAACCTCCCTACTCCATGTTGAGCAGGACTTCAAGAGACAGGGAAAGTCGTCATCTGGAAAGGAAAGGAAAATGATCAGGTACTTCCTGGGGCAAATAACTACGTGGAAAGATAACACACCTGGCGACAACTCCACTGACACGTAATGCTGCGGATAGCGGCAATTAATATAGATGGGTGTAGAGGTCCACTCAAGAGACACTTTGTGCGTTCTCTCGCAAAAGAACACAAAGCCTCGGTGCTCTTTGTGCAGGAGACGCATCTTACAACCAGCGAGGAGGATAAATGGGAAACGGAATGGAAAGGTGATTTGTTTTTCAGTCACCTTACTCATTATTCTTCGGGAGTGGCAACGCTATTTGCACCGGGGTTTGCAACCACTATAGTTAACAAGATTGAGGTCGTACCGGGAAGAACCCTCGACGTAACGATCAAACTTAATGACATTTCTGTCCACCTCATAAACATCTATTCACCCATCAATGATGCGGAAAAACTGATTTTTTTCAATGAGTTACAGGACTATCTCAAAACCATCCCAAATGACGAGTGTCTGATTTTGGGAGGAGATTTCAACTGTACACTCGATGTCCTCGATCGCACTGGCACCGAGCAGTGCAAAAGCGGTGTCCTGAACACCTTGCGGCATGTGCTCTGCACGTACAGTCTCGTAGATGTGTGGCAGACGAAACATCCAAAGCAGCAAGGTTTCACCTTTACAAGAACCCGAGCTGACAGGACACTGTCGCAGTCAAGAATTGACCGGTTTATATGTCAAAAGACATTGTAAATAGTGAAGTGTCGTCCAGTATTCAGGCAGCGGCATTGGCCGATCATCGCCTAATACTACTTGAAATGAAAATACGAGGGGTCCCAAGGGGATCGGCATACTTTCACTAATGCCCTTTTGCAAGATACCACCTTCGCTGATCTTTTTGGGGTCTTCTGGGTGGAGTGGCAGAGAAAGAAAGATCGGTTTAATAGCTTAGCCCAATGGTAGGACATAGGGAAAGTAGACATCAAAAAACGGTGTCAGTTGTATGCCTGGGGAAACATAAAAAATATTGACCAAGAAATTTGTGAGCTGGAGAACAGGGTCCATATTTAGAGCAAAGGCGGACGATTGGGAACGATCCAGGCCTACTACAGGAATATGTGGAGACCCTAGAATGTCTAAAAGGGTTGCAGAAAGAAAGGCAAAAGGGGCGTTTGTACACTCTCGTTTTAAAGATACCCTTGATATGAACTCAAGCTCGACACTTTTTTCACATTAGGGAAGCAGAATGGTGGACGCAAAGCCATGGAGCATTTATTTGATGACAAGGGGGTCCTTGTTTCAAACAATAATCAGATAGCTACAACAATAGCACAGTACTATAGAAATGTCTTCTCTCCAGAGCATATTTCCACAGTGGCCCAGAATGAAATCTGGAAGGACCTGCCTACTTTGGGTGAAGAGGACAGGGACCTTCTGGAAGAAAGGGTCGAACAAAGCGACCTGGACATGGCAGCGAGTGCCCTGGCCAGGAACAAGTCGCCAGGGATTGATGGGCTGACGGGGGAGTTTTATCACCATTTTTGGCACTCCATACGTAGAGACTACAAAGCTGTTCTGGATGAAGCAGTGGAGACCAACATGATGCCTCAGTCCTGGAGGAGAGCCGTGCTCACACTGATTCCGAAAAAGGGCGACCTCAGACACCTCAAAATTTGGCGCCCAGTCTCAGTGCTGAGCACGGACTATAAGATTCTCGCAAAAGCTGCATCTGCAAGGCTTAAGAGGGTGTTGGCTAAGGTTATTTCCGATGACCAGGCATACACTGTTCCAGGTAGGACCATCCATGATGGGATTTTCCTGGTCAGAGATTTGATCAGTCTGTCGGAGCAATTGAACTTTCTGCTTGCCTTTCTCTCCCTTGATCAAGAGAAGGCCTTTGATAGGGTTGATCACCGGTATCTTCTTGGCAGTCTAAAAGCTTTTGGTTTTGGGACTCGCTTCATAGGATTGATTAGTCTGCTGTACAACATGGCCCAGTGTCTGGTGAGGAAACGACTGGAGCCTTGGGGGCGCCTGCGCAAGTCTCTCACGTTTAGAGGGAAAATCCTGGTGGTGAACCAGTTGGTTGCATCCACCTTGTGGCACCGCTTCTTTTCACTCACTCCACCCGTACACCTGATAGCAAAACTTCAGAAACTGATAGCTGCCTTCTTCTGGTCGCAGAGGAAGCACCGTGTGGCTGCTGGCATCTTGGCCTTGCCACTGCGGGAGGGCGGGCAAGGTCTGGTTTGTGTACGGAGCCAACTTTCTACACTTCGCCTACAAGCCATACAGAGGTTTCTCTACACGGCCCCATCACCCATGTGGTGTTCCACGGCATCTTTTTATCGCAATAACCTCGGGGGCCTTCAGTGCAGCAAGCAGCTCTTCTTTATGGACATTAAAGGTATTCCACTCTCACAGATTCCCCACTTCTACAGGAGTGTCCTACATACTTGGGGTTTCCTCGTCACCGCCCGACTGAATACACCCCGGTCAGCATCGGAATTCGCTCACGAGCCGCTGCTACGGAACCCCAACATGGCACTACCCGCTCTTGTGGGCCCTGCCATGGAGAAACGAATGGTGGATGCACGTCTCACGAGGGTGGGCGATTTGGTGAGACCAGGCACGGGGGACAGTGGCTTCTCCCTACCGAGATAGCTGCAATGACCAAAATGCACTCGATGAGACTCGCCGCAAAACTTGTGAATGAGGTACGAAGGGCCTTCTCGACAGCAGTGGGGAGCGCGCCTGCCGTGAGTGTTGGTGACGAGTCAGCCGGCGGTGGCCCAGTGCCACCAAAACTGACCATCGTCCCAGCACGGGAGCACACTCACCTCTCTTCCTCACAGCAGCACGGGGGGCTAGCCTCGGGGAATGACCAGGAGGGGTGCTTCTCAGGTGTAGACCGGAAAAAGCTGTACGGCCAAATGGTCGATTTCCACCATCAACAAATAATAATGTCACGATGCCCTGCGGTGATCGCTTGAGGCCTCATTGGGAGCTGTTTTACTCAAATCCATCATACAAGCGCCATGGTGATCTTAGCTGGAGCATTGCCCATGGGACTGTGACCACGAACACATTTCTGGCACTTTTCACAGACACAAATCCTGAATGCGGATTCTGTGGTGAGCTCGAAACAGTGGCGCACCAATACATATGTAATGTGAGGACATATCCGGGTTGCTGTTGGATTACACCTCGTACGATGATTGGCTCTGCCGGTCCTGACCCATAGCCAATGGGGAGAAGTCTAGGGGCGTGGCCCTGACGTAATGGGAAGGTGACATCTGTAAGTAGAGGATTGGTTCTGCTGGCTTTAGCCACAGCCAATGGGGGGACGAGTCAGGGGCGTGGTCCTGGGAGCGTACGATGGAGTCTAGAAGATTCCATTGAGGCTAACCAGGATTGGTGGAAAGGTACCACGTGACCCAGGTATTAAAAGGAGTGGAGACGAACAACACGTGGTCAGATCTGGAACGAACGGAGGGTGAGGCCACGCTGGAGCCGGGTCCAGGCTGCCACGTGGCCGCGCGTGTCTCTCTCTCTCTCTATCCCTCTCATGCTGTCTGTCAGCAGCATGAAGGAGTGTTTTAAAAGAAAGGCAAATAAAGACCGGATTCCAGAAGTCGCTTCCACGACCTTTATTATATTGGTGACAGAAGTGTCTCTTGAGACCGTTTGGACGATTATTAGAAAATGTCCAAGCACCTCAAGAAAAGAAACCCACCGGATCCTCCGTCGGAAAAAGATGTCGAAGAGGATGAGGACGAGCTGCTGGGAGCCACGGGTCCTCTACCGCCGTCTGCCGCTCTCCCCGACGCCGCGCATCGACGACAGGCTGGCGAGACGACGTCTCCGGCTGCGAACGAGGGGTGGCGTCGGGTGGCGGAGCTTATAGAGTCGCTCTGTACGATCCTGCTAAATCTTGCAATGGCGGTCGCGTCATCAGCGGCCCTCGGTCGGCCGCGTGGGACTCACCCAAGGGCCGATGACCAAAATCTTCAGCGGGAAACGCCGTCCGCCATTACTCCTGCCGCAGAGGTGGAGGCCTCCATCTTGGGCGGGCCTGCTGCCACGCGGCCGAACGGACACTATCTTGACGGAGCCGCGTGCTGCGTGGGGAGCGGAAACTGACACGCCCGAGGCCTCGGATATTCACCGCGGCCATCGCCTTCCTCAAATTAAATAATTTGTCGGTGCGATGGATGGAGGCAGAAGCACTGGAGGCTCTGCCCATGCTATTGGGCGACGTCTCCTTGGCAGCCTTCCGCTCCATCCCGGCGAGTAAGAAAAAGAGGCTGCGTGACGCTTTCGCGGAAATGGCGGAGTTCTACGAGCTGCCGACGGCGGCTACCAGGAAATTCATGCAGCCGCGTCGAGGAGCGGAAGAATTGCCCTTGGCCTACCGAGGGGCGCTGTTGGCGCTTGCCATGGCCGCCTATCCCGATTCGTCTGCCGATCTCCTGGATCCTCTCATCCTTTCTAGAATGATTGAGTTGGCCCAGGAACTTAACATATCATTACCGGTGTGCGGCCACGAACCGCTAACATCTCGATGGGCGGCGCGCTGTTTGGGCGCCAAGTTCAACCTCAAACGCTGGGACCAGATGGCTGCATGGACGGGAGATCCTGAGATAGACGGGCCACCGTTGGGATGGGCTCCACGTCGTGTCGTCCACGGCTCCAACGACTCCAGCGACGACGAGGTGATGGCAGCCGTTCCTCGCTGGGTTCCGAAACGCCGGCCACGCAAGCAGCAGGATGGGGCTGGACGTCCACGAGCGGGGATCAGGGCGACCGACTGCCGGGCGGCGGCGGCCACATGTTTCAGTGTGGCCAACGAGGCCATTTCGCCCGGGATTGCCGCTGCCGACTTCAATCTCTTCAGCTCCCGTCGGGCCGACTTCCATCTCCTCCACCGGACGCGGATCCACGGCACCCTCGGGCAAGTCGGCACATATCGGACACCCGGCAGGTCTTGACACATCACGCATCCACTCGCACCCATGTTTGCACTCCTGAAGGAAATTGTGGGTCACCTGAATCGATGCCACACTCGGTTACACAATGGAAAAAATTGACTCGAAGGGTGGTGGCAGCCGCGTTGGGATCCTCGACGGTATGGGGTACTATCAGTGGGATCGATGTCCGTATTTTGGTGGACACCGGCACGTCTGCAACCATAATTTCCGATGTCATTTTTCATCTCCTGTCCATTCCTACATCGGTGATCCAACCGGCTAACGACACATGCGTTGCTGCGAATGGGAGTAGCATGGGTATTTTGGGGCGAGTAGATGTGCGCACTGCTATAGGTAATATCACCGTGGTGGGACCAGTTTTGATCTCGCGTTCATTGGCCGTCCCATGCTTATTGGGCACCGATTTTCTTCGTCGGATGCCCGTTAAAATACTTGTCGATCAAGGTTGCTTGGAAATGCCAGGGGGCCATAGAATGTCCTTCCTGCCGTCACTGCTGGGCCGTTCGCCCCCAGGAAATGCTGTTAATGCGATTGTTGCTGTCACGGTAGAAGTACCATCAGGTTCACAAATGCTTATTCTGCTGCGTTACCGAAAGCAGTTGGATGCCGTGGACAATGCGACAGGTGTGTTTCTGTCCCCGTCGAACTCTGTGGCAAAATCATTTTCCCTAGTGGCGGCTCAAACTATTGTTCGGCCTGGTCAGGCCCCGTTTATACAAGTGTTAAATGGGGGCCCGGACCGGGTCGTCGTCCCGGCTGGCTCGGTGTTGGCTCACGCCACTACCGATTTCACCAGCTTTGAGAGCGACCAACCTAGTGGAGAAAATACGTCCTTGTCGGCCACGCAGCGGAGCACCTTGCATTCACTATTGTCGGAGTACGCTGACGTTTTCAGTAAAAACGATTTGGATTTGGGCCATACCTCGCTCTTGTCGCACCATATCGACACCGGTGCGGCAGGACCGATTTGTATGCACCCGCATCGCATGAGCCCTGCGGAAAGGGAACACGTGCGTGGCGCGGTGGACGACATGTTGGCGGCCGATATAATTTCGCCGTCCAACAGTCCTTTGGGTGTGCCGGTGGTGTTGGTTAAAAAGGATGGTGGAACGAGGTTTTGTGTAGACTTCCGGCGATTGAATAAGATATCCGTGGCGGACGCATACTCCTTGCCACGGGTGGACGACTCGTTGGACGCTTTGTCGGGGGCAAATTTCTTCTCTACCCTTGACCTATCGTCTGGGTTTTGGCAGCTATCCCTCGATGACGCGTCCAGACCGAAAACGGCGTTCCGCATGCCGCAGGGCCTCTTTGAGTTTAACCGCCTACCTATGGGCTTGAATGCAGCATCGGCGACGTTCCAACGCCTGATGGAACTGGTGCTAGCGGGGCTGCAGTGGGAAACGTGCCTCATATATTTGGATGATATCATCGTATTCAGTCGCACCTTCGAAGAACACCTCACAATGACTGGAGACTGTCTTTCAGAGGATGCGGTCGGCTGACCTAAAATTTAAACCAAAGAAATGCCACCTTTTGCAACGATCTGTCCGCTACCTGGGACACATTGTCAGCTCTGACGGTGTGTCCACGGACCCTCAGAAAACGTCGTGTGTCCGAGAGTGGCCCACGCCCACTTCAGTGGGCGACGTACGGCGGTTTATAGGGTTCGCATCCTACTATCGCCGATTTGTTAAGAATTTCGCGATGCTGGCTAAGCCGCTGCATGTACTGACGGGGAAAAATCAAAGATTTAAATGGGGCCCGGAAGAGGAGCGCTCTTTTCAATCTCTCCGGGATCGCCTGGCCACCGCTCCGACACTCGACTACCCAGACTTTTCTCAGCCGTTCATCCTTGACACGGATGCTAGCGACATCGGCATAGGGGCAGTTTTGTCACAACGGAAAGATGGAGTCGAGCGAGTGGTGGCTTACGGCAACAGGGTTCTGTCTCCTACCGAGACGCGCTATTGCGTGACGCGACGTGAATTGCTGGCAATCGTACATTTTGTTCACCAGTACCGGCCGTATCTGTATGGAAGGAAATTCCTCGTGCGTACTTACCATGCTGCCTTGCAATATTGTTTGAAACAACCGTCCGGTCAATTGGCTCGGTGGTTAGAATTGCTGCAGGAGTTTTCCTTCAATATCACGTACCACAAGGGTACTCGCCATGGCAACGCGGACGCTCTCTCTAGGTTGCCCGCAACTCCTCCCTGCGCCTGTCTGACGGGTACGCACCGCTGTGCGGCGCTGCCTACCCCGCCCTGTCCGGTCATGGGGGCGATTTCAAAGGATGAAGGCCAGGATGTACCCGTTGGCGCCGACAATATGCTGCATTTGCCGCACTCGGTGTGGCTACGCGAGCAAGAGGCTGATGCCTCTTTGGCTCCACTGCGGGAACTGATCGGGAAACTGAGATCTCATTTGGCAGGATGGAAATGGCAGTTGTTTCAGGGCCAGGCGGGATTACTGATGTGTACGGACGGGTTGTCGGACCGTTCGCGCCTGGTTGTGTCGTCGTCCCTTCGCCACGATCTAATCCGCGCGCTGCATGCCGACAAGCTGATGCACCTCGGCGTGCAGAAAACATTGGCCGCGATGCAGCAGGATTTCTTTTGGCCTGGCATGACAGCAGATGTCACTAACTTTATCCGGTCATGCCATGATTGTGCGAAGCGGAAACCGCCACGTCAAAATTACGTCCTGCCCCTACGATCGATCCCGTATTAATGAGCTGGTTGCTTTGGATATCCTGGGCCCATTCCCTCCATCGGCTAGGGGAAATAAATACCTGTTGGTCGGGGTCGAATACTTTTCTCGCTGGCCTATGGCCTGGCCTCTACCTGACCAAACGGCCTCATCCATCACCGAGGCTTTCTTGAATGGGTACGTCATGGATAAGGGAGCACCTGAAGGGCTGCTCACAGATCAAGGACGTAACTTCTCCTCTAAATTGCTCAGAGACGCGTGCTCTGCCTTGGGTACAAAGAAAATCCGCACTTCCCCCTACCATCCGCAAACGGATGGCATGGTGGAACGATTTAACCGCACCCTTTCGGCCATGCTTTGTCACACGGTGAGTGAAAAACAAACCGATTGGAACTTGCACATACCGGGCGTCCTGGCGCATACCGCATGGTTCCGCACGCGTCCACAGGATATTCGCCATTTTTCCTGATGTATGGCCATGAGAATGTACCCCCGATTGATGTGCAACTTGGTGCTGCGGGGAAACAACCGTCCCCTTCCTTGCCTGACCACGTGCGGGACTCGCTTAAATGGGTTACGGAGGTGCGAGAGGCCACCAGATGTGCAACGGCCCGTACGCAGGCAAGGAACGAGAGGTATGCGCGTCGATCGCGAACTGACATGCCTTGGTTGGTGGGCGATATGGCATAGCTCCATTGCCCTCAGGTGCCAGTGGGTACGTCCCCTAAACTGCACAAGCCTTGGGGGGGCCTGTGAGGCTGGTGGACATTCGGAATCCCCAAAGTGTTCGCATCCAGTACGGCCAACGTCGTTGGTATGTCCATTCGTCGCGGCTCAAGCCCTATGTTGACCCGCGTGCTGGCCCTTTATCCCCATTTGTTGACCTGCCAGGGTCTGGCGTGCCGAATGTGCTACTTGCCTCGCCGATTGATCCCCAGAGGGGCTGTGTTATACCCCCCGCAGACACACAGGGTTTGAAGGACGACGAGCCCCCGGACGTTCCACCTCCAACGGGGCCTGTCCCAGACACAACGGAAACCGAAAATTCTTATTCTTCTCCACTGCAACCATCTCCTGCTGAACAGTCGGACGGGCAACCTCGCGCGAGGGGAGGAGAGGGTCCGGCGTCGCGTACGCGGTCGAAGTCTCTCCCATTTCGCTAATACGGTTTTCCTTGCGGTCTGTCACCCTGGTGTTACTGCGCTACAGGGGCGCCCTAATGTATGTCTGTCGTTTTAATGTTTTCATTCCTCTGCGCATTGGCGCCTACTCCCCTTACCTTGTTAATGCATCATGGACGCCCTAAGATGTTATTTAAAGGGATTCGGGCTGTCACTCTTTTCCCAGCCGAGACGGCTGACTTTTTACACCGGGGGGGGGGGGGGGGGGGGTGATGTGAGGACATATTCGGGTTGCTGTTGGATTACACGTCGTACGATGATTGGCTCTGACGGTCCTGGCCCATAGCCAATGGGGAGAAGTCTAGGGGCGTGGCCCTGACGTAATGGGAAGGTGACATCTGTAAGTAGAGGATTGGTTCTGCTGGCTTTAGCCACAGCCAATGGGGGGACGATTCAGGGGCGTGGTCCTGGGAACGTACGGTGGAGTCTAGAAGATTCCATAGAGGCTAACCAAGATTGGTGGAAAGGTACCACGTGACCCAGGTATTAAAAGGGGTGGAGACGAACAACACGTAGTCAGATCTGGAACGAACGGAGGGTGAGGCCACGCTGGAGCAGGGTCCAGGCTGCCACGTGGCCGCACGTGTCTCTCTCTCTCTATCCCTCTCACGCTGTCTGTCAGCAGCGTGAAGGAGTGTTGTAAAAGAAAGGCAAATAAAGACCGGATTCCAGAAGTCGCTTCCACTACCTTTATTACACATACACTGCAAAAGCCTAAAATCACTCTATAAGCTGTTACGCAATATTCTACTGAAATTCAATCTTCATTTCTCACCCACAATTCTTATTTTTTTTATATAGGGGGAACGGGGGTACCAAGGATATAGAGGGGTTGATGAACTTTATCATGAACAACGCCAAACTGGCCATCTATAGGGCCAGGAAATTCACAATTGAAGGGAGCGGCTTCCACAGCCACTGCCGCACCTTCAAGGCCATGGTCTCTGCCAGAATTTGGCTGAAATTTCGGTACGCTCAGTTGACGGGGGGTGTCGCATCTTTCTCGACGCGTTGGGCTACCGAGGGTGCTTTGTGTAATGTGACGAAAGCAGGGGATCTGGTGATGGGTTTTTGAGGGTGATTTTTTTCTTGTTGGTGTCTATGGACACAGTAGCACACAATGGGATTTAAAAAGGGGGCACTCAAGCAACAAAAAACCCCAAAAACCGACATGATGAACGAAGCAAAGTGCCGAAAGATCGAGCATCTTTCTCGTCTGATCGTAAAAAAAAAAGAGAGAGGCAGGGAGAAAGGCAGGGAGGGAGAGGCAGGGAGGGAGAGGCAGGGGGAGAGAGGCAGGGAGGGAGAGGCAGGGGGAGAGAGGTAGGGAGGGAGAGGCAGGGGGAGAGAGGCAGGGAGGGAGGCAGGGAGGGAGAGGCAGGGAGGGAGAGGCAGGGGGAGAGAGGCAAGGAGGGAGAGGGATGAAGGGAGAGGCAGGGAGGGAGAGGGATGAAGGGAGAGGGATGAGAGTGTGGATGGCGATGCCACCTACAGGGCACCATCTCGACCTTCACAAGAGAGAGACAGCACTGGGGTCGAGACAGCACTGGGGTCGAGACAGCACTGGGATCGAGACAGCACTGGGATCGAGACAGCACTGGGGTCGAGACAGCACTGGGGTCGAGACAGCACTGGGGTCGAGACAGCACTGGGATCGAGACAGCACTGGGGTCGAGACAGCACTGGGAGCGAGACAGCACTGGGATCGAGACAGCACTGGGGTCGAGACAGCACTGGGAGCGAGACAGGACTGGGATCGAGACAGCACTGGGAGCGAGACAGCGCTGGGGTCGAGACAGCACTGGGAGCGAGACAGCACTGGGATCGAGACAGCACTGGGAGCGAGACAGCACTGGGGTCGAGACAGCACTGGGGTCGAGACAGCACTGGATCGAGACAGCACTGGGGTCGAGACAGCACTGGGATTGAGACAGCACTGGGGTCGAGACAGCACTGGGATCGAGACAGCACTGGGGTCGAGACAGCACTGGGGTCGAGACAGCACTGGGAGCGAGACAGCACTGGGGTCGAGACAGCACTGGGAGCGAGACAGGACTGGGATCGAGACAGCACTGGGGTCGAGACAGCACTGGGATCGAGACAGCACTGGGAGCGAGACAGCGCTGGGGTCGAGACAGCACTGGGGTCGAGACAGCACTGGGGTCGAGACAGCACTGGAGCGAGACAGCACTGGGATTGAGACAGCACTGGGGTCGAGACAGCACTGGGAGCGAGACAGCACTGGGATCGAGACAGCACTGGGAGCGAGACAGCACTGGGATCGAGACACCACTGGGAGCGAGACACCACTGGGAGCGAGACAGCACTGGGATCGAGACAGCACTGGGAGCGAGACAGCACTGGGATCGAGACAGCACTGGGATCGAGACACCACTAGGAGCGAGACAGCACTGGGATCGAGACACCACTAGGAGCGAGACAGCACTGGGATCGAGACAGCACTGGGAGCGAGACAGCACTGGGGTCGAGACAGCACTGGGGTCGAGACAGCACTGGGGTCGAGACAGCACTGGGACCGAGACACCACTGGGAGCGAGACAGCACTGGGATCGAGACAGGAGTGGAGGAGACCACCTGGGGCCATCAGCACGAGTTGACGTCTCTAAGGCAACTCAAGTTGACGTCTCTAAGGCAACTCAAGTTGATGGCTCTAAGGCAGAGGTCGCAACCGGGTACCCGATACCTGTACCCTACCCGATACCCGGCTACCCGTACCCGGCCGGGTACGGGTAGGCCGTGAGTCACTGGTGAGTAACTGTTTGTCACTCATTTCCCAACGTCTTGTCTCTTCTCACAATTCAAGTTCCTAGAATCAACCCACCCGCGCCTGCAACATGGCTTCATCCCAGAGGTCGCAATCAGGTACCCGATACCCGTACCCGGCCGGGTACGGGTAGGGTATCCGCTTGCGACCCTGGTGCGGCCGGGTACGGGTAAGGAATCAAAACCCGTTTGCGACCTCTGCTCTAAGACAACTCGAGGTGACGGCTCAAATAGAGGTGGCGTTTCCTCCCGCGCCACCGGGAGTCGCGATCTCTCCGACTCTCTTGTCGCCGAATGTTGCCCCAATGGGCACGAGGCTCGCGGTGCCTCGCCGCCCGAGACAAAAACCCGGTCGCAGGGTTCGTGCGACAACAACACAAATACAGGGAGAGTTCGTAGCGCACACCGCAGGAATAACCAGGGCGCCCGCTGCAATCAAACCGTGCACCTTTGCAACCCACTCTCACAGACAAAGACAAAGATCCCCCCCGTATAGCCTTGACAGACTGTTAGGGCAAGTGCTGCTGTTGGCCGTGAGCAGGGATCGATTTCGGGTCGCCCGCCAGGTTCGTAGCGCAGCGCGCCACCGCTCCGCACGCACGCACCTCTCCACTGCTGGATTGCAGCGTGCAGGGGGCGACTTGGTTGCGGGTGACTACTCGTGACTGAGTGACGTCATCGCGAGTGGCTGGAAATGAACAATGAACTCGCTGCCAACTGTTGTTTGTATTTGGCCAGCTGAGCTCCACAGCTCAGAAGCGACGTGGCCACCACCAATGATAGCTCAGCGAGGTGGCTTATCATCATCACGTGGAAATGTAGAGCAGCAGCCAAACACCGTAAACGCGTGACCTTGATTCTAAATGTGGAGGTTTAAGACGGGAGGGCCTGGAGACAAATCAGCGCGACCACGGGGAGAGAAACACGCAAACTACAAATACACAGCAGCAGCAGCAGGCATCGTCAGGGTCGGGATTGAACCCACAACCTCCTGTAGACCAGGCGAGGTAGTTAACACCTCCTCGCCGCCGCGGCGCCCTTACAGTAGGGCAGTCCTCGGGTTACGAACCTATTTCGTTCCTGAGAACCGTTCGTAAGTCGAATGGATCGTGAGTCGGCACGCAGCAATGCACTGCATACGGTGAGCGTTATGAAATGTGTTACGGTTCGACACAAATGGAAGCATCATTGAACTAATTATTAAGAATAAATATGATACGTTTGCATGTGACACTGTAAGATGTTAAAACGTGTGGGTCATAACCCCTGCCTCCTCCATCACTAACCACCCCAGTACACAGATACACTGACCACCACCACCCCCACCTCCTGTTACCCCCCTCCCCCCATTCCTAAGCGCCACACACCCCTCTGGTTAGTGTCACGTGGAAGAGAAGTTGCAGCTCGACGTGATGAATAATGCACGCGGATGCACGCGGTGGACAAATCAACAAATAAACAAACAAGCGCATAAACACGCGCGCGCGCGCGGTGTGCGCTAATTGCATTCTTGTTTTCTCAATTAATTATCCTGCGCGGCGCTTAATTACGCGCCGCGATGACTCCTCGCCCACGTGGAAGGTGAGCGAGCGGAGCAGGACGTCTGGCTCGCATCACGCTCGCCCACCGTCCCCAAACTCGCCACGGTGGCCAGGACATGTTAACTACCTCGCCTGGTATACAGGAGGCCGTGGGCTCGATCCCGACCCCGACAATGCGAGTCTGGAGTCTGCGTCTCTCTCTCTCATCATCATCATCACAGTGGCCAGGAGATGTTAACTACCTTGCCTGGTGTACAGGAGGCCGTGGGCTCGATCCCCTGCCGCCTGCTGCTGCTGTACATTTGGATTTTGCGGTGTCTCTCTCATCCTGTGGTCACTCCCCCTCCACCCACCATCACCCTTCTAAAGTCCCCTTCCCCGCCCACCACTCTCTGATTAGCTCTGAAGAAGGGTCACTGTCCGAAACGTCGCTTGTTTTCCTCTTCTTTTTGCATGCTAGAGCCCAAGTGTGTGTTGGCAGGCAGCGTGTTGCGTGCTGGTTGTTGTTGTTGTTTGTGCATCGCTGCCAACGCAGCAGCTGCAGCTGCTGCTGTGTTCTCTCTAACCGTGATGTGATGATGATGACGTGCTCTGTGTATAGATGTTGAACTTGTGTCGCACTGTACGTAGCTAAACGTGCTCATCGGAGGCGAGTTGACGAACCTACGATGGTTAGATGCTCGTGGTGTGGTGATGTGTGGCGATGTGTGGTGTGTGGTGTGGTGTGGTGATGTGTGGTTATGTGTGGTGTGGTGTGGTGATGTGTGGTGTGGTGATGCGTGGAGTGGTGATGTGTGGCGATGTGCGGTGTGTGGTGTGGTGATGTGTGGTGTGGTGTGGAGTGGTGATGTGTGGTGATGTGTGGCGTGGTGATGTGTGGTGTGGTGATGCGTGGAGTGGTGATGTGTGGTGTGGTTATGTGTGGTGTGTGGTGTGGTGATGTGTGGTGTGTGGTGTGGTGATGTGTGGTGTGGTGATGTATGGTGTGTTGATGTGTGGTGATGTGTGGTGTGGTGATGTGTGGTGTGGTGATGTGTGGTGTGGTGTGGCGTGGTGATGTGTGGTATGGTGTGGTGATGCGTTGAGTGGTGATGTGTGGTGATGTGTGGAGTGGTGATGTGTGGTGTGGTGATGCGTGGAGTGGTGATGTGTGGTGTGGTGATGTGTGGTATATGGTGATGTGTGGTGTGGTGATGTGGTGATGTGTGGTGTGGTGTGGTGATGCGTGGAGTGGTGTGGTGATGTGTGGTGATGTGTGGTGTGGTGATGTGTGGTGATGTGTGGTGTGGTGATGTGCGGAGTGGTGTGGTGATGTGTGGTGTGGAGTGGTGTGGTGTGGTTATGCGTGGAGTGGTGATGTGTGGTGTGGTGATGTGTGGTGTGGTGATGTGTGGTGATGTGTGGTGTGGTGTGGCGTGGTGATGTGTGGTATGGTGTGGTGATGCGTTGAGTGGTGATGTGTGGTGATGTGTGGAGTGGTGATGTGTGGTGTGGTGATGTATGGTGTGGTGATGTGTGGTGATGTGTGGTGTGGTGATGTGTGGTGTGGTGATGTGTGGTGTGGTGATGTATGGTGTGGTGATGTGTGGTGATGTGTGGTGTGGTGATGTGTGGTGTGGTGATGTGTGTGGTGGTGTGGCGTGGTGATGTGTGGTATGGTGTGGTGATGCATTAAGTGGTGATGTGTGGTGATGTGTGGGGTGGTGATGTGTGGTGTGGTGATGCGTGGAGTGGTGATGTGTGGTGTGGTGTTGTGTGGTGTGTGGTGATGTGTGGTGTGGTGATGTGGTGATGTGTGGTGTGGTGTGGTGATGCGTGGAGTGGTGATGTGTGGTGTGGTGATGTGTGGTGTGGTGATGTGTGGTGTGGTGATGTGTGGTGTGGTGTGGTGATGTGTGGTGTGGTGATGTGTGGTGATGTGTGGTGTGGTGTGGTGATGTGTGGTGTGGTGATGTGTGGTAATGTGTGGTGTGGTGTGGTGATGTGTGGTGTGGTGGTGTGGTGATGTGTGGTGTGGTGATGTGTGGTGTGGTAATGTGTGGTGTGGTGATGTGTGGTGATGTGTGGTGTGGTGATGTGTGGTTTGGTGATGTGTGGTGATGTGTGGTGATGTGTGGTGTGGTGATGTGTGGTGTGGTGATGTGTGGGGTGGTGTGGTGATGCGTGGAGTGGTGATGGGTGGTGTGGTGATGTGTGGTGTGGTGATGTGTGGTGATGTGTGGTGTGGTAATGTGTGTTGTGGTGTGGTGATGTGTGGTGTGATGTGGTGATGTGTGGTGTGGTGATGTGTGGTGATGTGTGATGTGTGGTGTGGTGATGTATGGTGTGATGAAGCGTGGAGTGATGATGTGTGGTGTGGTGATGTGTGGTGTGGTGATGTGTGGTGTGGTGATGTGTGGTGATGTGTGGTGTGGTAATGTGTGGTGATGTGTGGTGATGTGTGGTGTGGTGTGGTGATGTGTGGTGTGGTGATGTGTAGTGTGGTGATGTGTGGTGTTGTGATGTGTGGGGTGGTGATGTGTGGTGATGTGTGGTGATGTGTGGTGTGGTGTGGTGCTGTGTGGTGATGTGTGGTGTGGTGATGTGTGGTGATGTGTGGTGATGTGTGGTGTGGTGTGGTGATGTGTGGTGTGGTGATGTGTGGTGTGGTGATGTGTAGTGTTGTGATGCGTGGAGTGGTGATGTGTGGTGTGGTGATGTGTGTTGTGGTGCTGTGTGCGTGGTGATGTGTGGTGTGGTGATGTGTGGTGTAGTGATGTGTGGTGTGGTGATGCGTGGAGTGGTGATGTGTGGTGTGGTGATGTGTGTTGTGGTGCTGTGTGCGTGGTGATGTGTGGTGTGGTGATGTGTGGTGTGGTGATGTGTGGTGTGGTGATGTGTGGTGTGGTGATGTGTGGTGTGGTGATGTGTGGTGTGGTGATGTGTGGTGTGGTGTGGTGATGTGTGGTGTGGTGATGTGTGGTGTGGTGATGTGTGGTGTGGTGATGTGTGGTGATGTGTGGTGTGGTGATGTGTGGTGATGTGTGGTGATGTGTGGTGTGGTGTGGTGATGTGTGGTGTGGTGATGTGTGGTGTGGTGATGTGTAGTGTTGTGATGTGTGGTGATGTGTGGTGTGGTGATTTGTGGTGTTGTGATGTGTGGTGTAGTGATGTGTGGTGTGGTGATGTGTGGTGTGGTGATGTGTGGTGTGGTGCTGTGTGGTGATGTGTGGTGTGGTGATGTGTGGTGATGTGTGGTGATGTGTGGTGTGGTGTGGTGATGTGTGGTGTGGTGATGCGTGGTGTGGTGATGTGTAGTGTTGTGATGTGTGGTGTGGTGATGTGTGGTGATGTGTGGTGATGTGTGGTGTGGTGTGGTGATGTGTGGTGTGGTGATGCGTGGTGTGGTGATGTGTAGTGTTGTGATGTGTGGTGTGGTGATGTGTGGTGTGGTGATGTGTGGTGTGGTGATGTGTGGTGTTGTGATGTGTGGTGTGGTGATGTGTGGTGTGGTGATGTGTGGGGTGGTGATGTGTGGTGTGGTGATGTGTGGTGTGGTGATGTGTGGTGTGGTGATGTGTGGTGATGTGTGGTGTGGTGATGTATGGTGTGGTGATGTGTGTTGTGGTGCTGTGTGTTGTGGTGATGTGTGGGGTGGTGATGTGTGGTGTGGTGATGTGTGGGGTGGTGATGTGTGGTGTGGTGATGTGTGGTGTGGTGATGCGTGGAGTGGTGATGTGTGGTGTGGTGATGTGTGTTGTGGTGCTGTGTGTTGTGGTGATGTGCGGTGTGGTGATGTGATGTGTGGTGTGGTGATGTGTGGTGATGTGTGGTGTGGTGATGCGTGGTGTGGTGATGTGTGGTGTGGAGTGGTGATGTGTGGTGATGTGTGGTGTGGTGATGTGTGGTGTGGTTATGTGTGGTGTGGTGTGGTGATGTGTGGTGTGTAGTGGTGTGGTGTGGTGATGTGTGGTGTGGTGATGCGTGGAGTGGTGATGTGTGGTGTGGTGATGTGTGGTGTGGTGATGTGTGGTGATGTGTGGTGTGGTGATGTGTGGTGTGGTGATGTGTGGTGTGGTGATGTGTGGTGTGGCGATGTGTGGTGATGTGTGGTGTGGTGATGTGTGGTGTGGTGATGTGTGGTGTGGTGTGGCGTGGTGATGTGTGGTATGGTGTGGTGATGCGTTGAGTGGTGATGTGTGGTGATGTGTGGTGTGGTGATGTGTGGTGTGTGGTGATGTGTGGTGTGGTGATGTGGTGATGTGTGGGGTGGTGATGCGTGGAGTGGTGATGTGTGGTGTGGTGATGTGTGGTGTGGTGTGGTGATGTGTGGTGTGGTGATGTCTGGTGTGGTGATGTGTGGTGTGGTGTGGTGATGTGTGGTGTGGTGATGTGTGGTGATATGTGGTGTGGTGTGGTGATGTGTGGTGTGGTGTGGTGATGTGTGGTGTGGTGTGGTAATGTATGGTGTGGTGATGTGTGGTGTGGTGATGTGTGGTGATGTGTGGTGATGTGTGGTGTGGTGATGTGTGGTGTGGTGATGTGTGGTGATGTGTGGTGTGGTGATGTGTGGTGATGTGTGGTTTGGTGATGTGTGGTGTGGTGATGTGTGGAGATGTGTGGTGTGGTGATCTACGGTGTGGTGATGTGTGGTGTGGAGTGGTGTGGTGTGGTGATGTGTGGTGTGGTGTGGTGATGCATGGAGTGGTGATGTGTGGTGTGGTGATGTGTGGTGTGGTGATGTGTGGTGATGTGTGGTGTGGTGATGTGTGGTGCGGTGATGTGTGGTGTGGTGATGTGTGGTGTGATGATGTGTGGTGTGGTGATGTGTGGTGTGGTGATGTGTGGTGATGTGTGGTGTGGTGATGTGTGGTGTGGTGATGTGTGGTGTGGTGTGGCGTGGTGATGTGTGGTATGGTGTGGTGATGCGTTGAGTGGTGATGTGTGGTGATGTGTGGAGTGGTGATGTGTGGTGTGGTGATGCGTGGAGTGGTGATGTGTGGTGTGGTGATGTGTGGTATATGGTGATGTGGTGATGTGTGGTGTGGTGATGCGTGGAGTGGTGTGGTGATGTGTTGTGATGTGTGGTGTGGTGATGTGTGGTGATGTGTGGTGTGGTGATGTGTGGTGTGGTGATGTGTGGTGATGTGTGGTGTGGTGATGTGCGGTGTGGTGTGGTGATGTGTGGTGTCGAGTGGTGTGGTGTGGTTATGCGTGGAGTGGTGATGTCTGGTGTGGTAATGTGTGGTGTGGTGATGTGTGGTGATGTGTGGTGTGGTTATGTGTGGTGCGGTGATGTGTGGTGTGGTGATGTGTGGTGTGGTGATGTGTGGTGTGGTGATGTATGGTATGGTGATGTGTGGTGATGTGTGGTGTGGTGATTTGTGGTGTGGTGATGTGTGTGGTGGTGTGGCGTGGTGATGTGTGGTATGGTGTGGTGATGCGTTAAGTGGTGATGTGTGGTGATGTGTGGAGTGGTGATATGTGGTGTGGTGATGCGTGGAGTGGTGATGTGTGGTGTGGTGATGTGTGGTGTGTGGTGATGTGTGGTGTGGTGATGTGGTGATGTGTGGTGTGGTGTGGTGATGCGTGGAGTGGTGATGTGTGGTGTGGTGATGTGTGGTGTGGTGATGTGTGGTGTGGTGATGTGTGGTGTGGTGATGTGTGGTGTGGTGATGTGTGGTGATGTGTGGTGTGGTGTGGTGATGTGTGGTGTGGTGGTGTGGTGATGTGTGGTGTGGTGTGGTAATATATGGTGTGGTGATGTGTGGTGTGGTGATGTGTGGTGATGTGTGGTATGGTGATGTGTGGTGATGTGTGGTGTGGTGATGTGTGGTGATGTGTGGTGTGGTGATGTGTGGTGATGTGTGGTGACGTGTGGTGTGGTGATGTGTGGTGTGGTGATGTGTGGGGTGGTGTGGTGATGCGTGGAGTGGTGATGTGTGGTGTGGTGATGTGTGGTGTGGTGATGTGTGGTTATGTGTGGTGTGGTAATGTGTGGTGTGGTGATGTGTGGTGTGGTGTGGAGTGGTGATGTGTGGTGATGTGTGGTGTGGTGTGGTGATGTGTGGTGATGTGTGGTGATTTGTGGTGTGGTGATGTGTGGTGTGTTGATGTGTGTTGTGGTGTGGTGATGTGTGGTGTGATGTGGTGATGTATGGTGTGGTGATGCGTGGTGATGTGTGGTGTGGTGTGGTGATGTGTGGTGTGGTGATGTGTGGTGTGGTTTGGTGATGTGTGGTGTGGTGATGTTTGGTGATGTGTGGTGTGGTGTGGTGATATATGGTGTGTGGTGATGTGTGGTGATGTGTGGTGATGTGTGGGGTGGTGTGGTGATGCGTTGAGTGGTGATGTGTGGTGATGTGTGGAGTGGCGATGTGTGGTGTGGTGATGCGTGGAGTGGTGATGTGTGGTGTGGTGATGTGTGGTATATGGTGATGTGTGGTGTGGTGATGTGGTGATGTGTGGTGTGGTGTGGTGATGTTTGGTGATGTGTGGTGTGGTGTGGTGATATATGGTGTGTGGTGATGTGTGGTGATGTGTGGTGATGTGTGGGGTGGTGTGGTGATGCGTTGAGTGGTGATGTGTGGTGATGTGTGGTGTGGTGATGCGTGGAGTGGTGATGTGTGGTGATGTGTGGTGATGTGTGGTGTGGTGATGCGTGGAGTGGTGCTGTGTGGTGTGGTGTGGTGATGCGTGGAGTGGTGATGTGTGGTGTGGTGATGTGTGGTGTGGTGTGGTGATATGTGGTGTGGTGATGTGTGGTATATGGTGATGTGTGGTGTGGTGATGTGTGGTGATGTGTGGTGATGTGTGGTGTGGTGATGCGTGGAGTGGTGCTGTGTGGTGTGGTGTGGTGATGCGTGGAGTGGTGATGTGTGGTGTGGTGATGTGTGGTGTGGTGATGTGTGGTGTGGTGATGTGTGGTGTGGTGATGTGTGGTGATGTGTGGTGATGTGTGGTGTGGTGTGGTGATGTGTGGTGTGGTGGTGTGGTGTGGTGATGTGTGGTGTGGTGATGCGTGGAGTGGTGATGTGTGGTGTGGTAATGTATGGTGTGGTGATGTGTGGTGTCGTGATGTGTGGTGATGTGTGGTGTGGTGTGGTGATGTGTGGTGTGGTGATGCGTGTAGTGGTGATGTGTGGTGTGGTGATGTGTGGTGTGGTGATGTGTGGGGTGGTGATGTGTGGTGTGGTTATGCGTGGAGTGGTGATGTGTGGTGTGGTGATGTGTGGTGTGGTGTGGTGATGTGTGGTGTGGTGTGGTGATGCATGGAGTGGTGTTGTGTGGTGTGGTGATGTGTGGTGCGGTGATGTGTGGTGTTGTGATGTGTGGTGTGGTGATGTGTGGTGTGGTGATGTGTGGTGTGGTGTGGTGATGTGTGGTGTGGTGTGGTGATGCATGGAGTGGTGTTGTGTGGTGTGGTGATGTGTGGTGCGGTGATGTGTGGTGTTGTGATGTGTGGTGTGGTGATGTGTGGTGTGGTGATGTGTGGTGTGGTGATGTGTGGTGATGTGTGGTGTGGTGATGTGTGGTGTGGTGATGTGTGGTGTGGTGTGGCGTGGTGATGTGTGGTATGGTGTGGTGATGCGTTGAGTGGTGATGTGTGGTGATGTGTGGAGTGGTGATGTGTGGTGTGGTGATGCGTGGAGTGGTGATGTGTGGTGTGGTGATGTGTGGTATATGGTGATGTGTGGTGTGGTGATGTGGTGATGTGTGGTGTGGTGTGGTGATGCGTGGAGTGGTGTGGTGATGTGTGGTGATGTGTGGTGTGGTGATGTGTGGTGATGTGTGGTGTGGTGATGTGCGGAGTGGTGTGGTGATGTGTGGTGTGGAATGGTGTGGTGTGGTTATGCGTGGAGTGGTGATGTGTGGTGTGGTGATGTGTGGTGTGGTGATGTGTGGTGATGTGTGGTGTGGTTATGTGTGGTGCGGTGAAGTGTTGGGTGGTGATGTGTGGTGTGGTGATGTGTGGTGTGGTGATGTATGGTGTGGTGATGTGTGGTGATGTGTGGTGTGGTGATGTGTGGTGTGGTGATGTGTGTGGTGGTGTGGCGTGGTGATGTGTGGTATGGTGTGGTGATGCATTAAGTGGTGATGTGTGGTGATGTGTGGGGTGGTGATGTGTGGTGTGGTGATGCGTGGAGTGGTGATGTGTGGTGTGGTGTTGTGTGGTGTGTGGTGATGTGTGGTGTGGTGATGTGGTGATGTGTGGTGTGGTGTGGTGATGCGTGGAGTGGTGATGTGTGGTGTGGTGATGTGTGGTGTGGTGATGTGTGGTGTGGTGATGTGTGGTGTGGTGTGGTGATGTGTGGTGTGGTGATGTGTGGTGATGTGTGGTGTGGTGTGGTGATGTGTGGTGTGGTGATGTGTGGTAATGTGTGGTGTGGTGTGGTGATGTGTGGTGTGGTGGTGTGGTGATGTGTGGTGTGGTGATGTGTGGTGTGGTGATGTGCGGTGTGGTGTGGTGATGTGTGGTGTGGAGTGGTGTGGTGTGGTTATGCGTGGAGTGGTGATGTGTGGTGTGGTGATGTGTGGTGTGGTGATGTGTGGTGGTGTTTGGTGTGGTTATGTGTGGTGCGGTGATGTGTGGTGTGGTGATGTGTGGTATGGTGATGTGTGGTGTGGTGATGTATGGTGTGGTGATGTGTGGTGATGTGTGGTGTGGTGATGTGTGGTGTGGTGATGTGTGTGGTGGTGTGGCGTGGTGATGTGTGGTATGGTGTGGTTATGCGTTGAGTGGTGATGTGTGGTGATGTGTGGAGTGGTGATGTGTGGTGTGGTGATGCGTGGAGTGGTGATGTGTGGTGTGGTGATGTGTGGTGTGTGGTGATGTGTGGCGTGGTGATGTGGTGGTGTGTGGTGTGGTGATGCGTGGAGTGGTGATGTGTGGTGTGGTGATGTGTGGTGTGGTGATGTGTGGTGTGGTGATGTGTGGTGTGGTGTGGTGATGTGTGGTGTGGTGATGTGTGGTGATGTGTGGTGTGGTGTGGTGATGTGTGGTGTGGTGGTGTGGTGATGTGTGGTGTGGTGATGTGTGGTGTGGTGATGTGTGGTGATGTGTGGTGATGTGTGGTGTGGTGATGTGTGGTGTGGTGATGTGTGGGGTGGTGTGGTGATGCGTGGAGTGGTGATGTGTGGTGTGGTGATGTGTGGTGTGGTGATGTGTGGTGATGTGTGGTGTGGTGATGTGTGGTGTGGTGATGTGTGGTGATGTGTGGTGTGGTGATGTGTGGTGTGGTGATGTGTGGTAATGTGTGGTGTGGTGTGGTGATGTGTGGTGTGGTGGTGTGGTGATGTGTGGTGTGGTGATGTGTGGTGTGGTGATGTGTGGTGTGGTGATGTGTGGTGATGTGTGGTGTGGTGATGTGTGGTTTGGTGATGTGTGGTGATGTGTGGTGATGTGTGGTGTGGTGATGTGTGGTGTGGTGATGTGTGGGGTGGTGTGGTGATGCGTGGAGTGGTGATGGGTGGTGTGGTGATGTGTGGTGTGGTGATGTGTGGTGATGTGTGGTGTGGTAATGTGTGTTGTGGTGTGGTGATGTGTGGTGTGATGTGGTGATGTGTGGTGATGTGTGGTGTGGTGTGGTGATGTGTGGTGATGTGTGGTGATGTGTGGTGTGGTGATGTGTGGTGTATTGATGTGTGTTGTGGTGTGGTGATGTGTGGTGTGATGTGGTGATGTGTAGTGATGCGTGGTGATGTGTGGTGTGGTGTGGTGATGTGTGGTGTGGTGATGTGTGGTGTGGTGTGGTGATGTGTGGTGTGGTGATGTGTGGTGATGTGTGGTGTGGTGTGGTGATATATTGTGTGTGGTGATGTGTGGTGATGTGTGGTGATGTGTGGTGTGGTGTGGTGATGCGTTGAGTGGTGATGTGTGGTGATGTGTGGAGTGGTGATGTGTGGTGTGGTGATGCGTGGAGTGGTGATGTGTGGTGTGGTGATGTGTGGTATATGGTGATGTGTGGTGTGGTGATGTGGTGATGTGTGGTGTGGTGTGGTGATGCGTGGAGTGGTGTGGTGATGTGTGGTGATGTGTGGTGTGGTGATGTGTGGTGATGTGTGGTGATGTGTGGTGTGGTGATGTGTGGTGATGTGTGGTGTGGTGTGGTGATATATGGTGTGTGGTGATGTGTGGTGATGTGTGGTGATGTGTGGTGTGGTGTGGTGATGCGTTGAGTGGTGATGTGTGGTGATGTGTGGAGTGGTGATGTGTGGTGTGGTGATGCGTGGAGTGGTGATGTGTGGTGTGGTGATGTGTGGTATATGGTGATGTGTGGTGTGGTGATATGGTGATGTGTGGTGTGGTGTGGTGATGCGTGGAGTGGTGTGGTGATGTGTGGTGATGTGTGGTGTGGTGATGTGTGGTGTGGTGTGGTGATGTGTGGTGTGGTGATGTGTGGTGATGTGTGGTGTGGTGTGGTGATGTGTGGTGTGGTGATGTGTGGTAATGTGTGGTGTGGTGTGGTGATGTGTGGTGTGGTGGTGTGGTGATGTGTGGTGTGGTGATGTGTGGTGTGGTGATGTGCGGTGTGGTGTGGTGATGTGTGGTGTGGAGTGGTGTGGTGTGGTTATGCGTGGAGTGGTGATGTGTGGTGTGGTGATGTGTGGTGTGGTGATGTGTGGTGGTGTTTGGTGTGGTTATGTGTGGTGCGGTGATGTGTGGTGTGGTGATGTGTGGTATGGTGATGTGTGGTGTGGTGATGTATGGTGTGGTGATGTGTGGTGATGTGTGGTGTGGTGATGTGTGGTGTGGTGATGTGTGTGGTGGTGTGGCGTGGTGATGTGTGGTATGGTGTGGTTATGCGTTGAGTGGTGATGTGTGGTGATGTGTGGAGTGGTGATGTGTGGTGTGGTGATGCGTGGAGTGGTGATGTGTGGTGTGGTGATGTGTGGTGTGTGGTGATGTGTGGCGTGGTGATGTGGTGGTGTGTGGTGTGGTGATGCGTGGAGTGGTGATGTGTGGTGTGGTGATGTGTGGTGTGGTGATGTGTGGTGTGGTGATGTGTGGTGTGGTGTGGTGATGTGTGGTGTGGTGATGTGTGGTGATGTGTGGTGTGGTGTGGTGATGTGTGGTGTGGTGGTGTGGTGATGTGTGGTGTGGTGATGTGTGGTGTGGTGATGTGTGGTGATGTGTGGTGATGTGTGGTGTGGTGATGTGTGGTGTGGTGATGTGTGGGGTGGTGTGGTGATGCGTGGAGTGGTGATGTGTGGTGTGGTGATGTGTGGTGTGGTGATGTGTGGTGATGTGTGGTGTGGTGATGTGTGGTGTGGTGATGTGTGGTGATGTGTGGTGTGGTGATGTGTGGTGTGGTGATGTGTGGTAATGTGTGGTGTGGTGTGGTGATGTGTGGTGTGGTGGTGTGGTGATGTGTGGTGTGGTGATGTGTGGTGTGGTGATGTGTGGTGTGGTGATGTGTGGTGATGTGTGGTGTGGTGATGTGTGGTTTGGTGATGTGTGGTGATGTGTGGTGATGTGTGGTGTGGTGATGTGTGGTGTGGTGATGTGTGGGGTGGTGTGGTGATGCGTGGAGTGGTGATGGGTGGTGTGGTGATGTGTGGTGTGGTGATGTGTGGTGATGTGTGGTGTGGTAATGTGTGTTGTGGTGTGGTGATGTGTGGTGTGATGTGGTGATGTGTGGTGATGTGTGGTGTGGTGTGGTGATGTGTGGTGATGTGTGGTGATGTGTGGTGTGGTGATGTGTGGTGTATTGATGTGTGTTGTGGTGTGGTGATGTGTGGTGTGATGTGGTGATGTGTAGTGATGCGTGGTGATGTGTGGTGTGGTGTGGTGATGTGTGGTGTGGTGATGTGTGGTGTGGTGTGGTGATGTGTGGTGTGGTGATGTGTGGTGATGTGTGGTGTGGTGTGGTGATATATTGTGTGTGGTGATGTGTGGTGATGTGTGGTGATGTGTGGTGTGGTGTGGTGATGCGTTGAGTGGTGATGTGTGGTGATGTGTGGAGTGGTGATGTGTGGTGTGGTGATGCGTGGAGTGGTGATGTGTGGTGTGGTGATGTGTGGTATATGGTGATGTGTGGTGTGGTGATGTGGTGATGTGTGGTGTGGTGTGGTGATGCGTGGAGTGGTGTGGTGATGTGTGGTGATGTGTGGTGTGGTGATGTGTGGTGATGTGTGGTGATGTGTGGTGTGGTGATGTGTGGTGATGTGTGGTGTGGTGTGGTGATATATGGTGTGTGGTGATGTGTGGTGATGTGTGGTGATGTGTGGTGTGGTGTGGTGATGCGTTGAGTGGTGATGTGTGGTGATGTGTGGAGTGGTGATGTGTGGTGTGGTGATGCGTGGAGTGGTGATGTGTGGTGTGGTGATGTGTGGTATATGGTGATGTGTGGTGTGGTGATATGGTGATGTGTGGTGTGGTGTGGTGATGCGTGGAGTGGTGTGGTGATGTGTGGTGATGTGTGGTGTGGTGATGTGTGGTGATGTGTGGTGTGGTGAGGTGTGGTGTGGTGATGTGTGGTGATGTGTGGTGTGGTGATATATGGTGTGTGGTAATGTGTGGTGTGGCGTGGTGATGTGTGGTATGGTGTGGTGATGCGTTGAGTGGTGATGTGTGGTGATGTGATGCGTGGAGTGGTGATGTGTGGTGTGGCGATGTGTGGTATATGGTGAGGTGTGCTGATGTGTGGTGATGTGTGGTGTGCTGATGTGTGGTGATGTGTGGTGTGGTGATGTGTGGTGTGGTGTGGTGATGTGTGGTGTGGTGATGTGTGGTGATGTGATGTGTGGTGATGTGTGGTGATGTGTGGTGTGGTGTGGTGATGCGTTGAGTGGTGATGTGTGGTGATGTGTGGAGTGGTGATGTGTGGTGTGGTGATGCGTGGAGTGGTGATGTGTGGTGTGGTGATGTGTGGTATATGGTGATGTGTGGTGTGGTGATGTGGTGATGTGTGGTGTGGTGTGGTGATGCGTGGAGTGGTGTGGTGATGTGTGGTGATGTGTGGTGTGGTGATGTGTGGTGATGTGTGGTGTGGTGATGTGTGGTGATGTGTGGTGTGGTGTGGTGATATATGGTGTGTGGTGATGTGTGGTGATGTGTGGTGATGTGTGGTGTGGTGTGGTGATGCGTTGAGTGGTGATGTGTGGTGATGTGTGGAGTGGTGATGTGTGGTGTGGTGATGCGTGGAGTGGTGATGTGTGGTGTGGTGATGTGTGGTATATGGTGATGTGTGGTGTGGTGATATGGTGATGTGTGGTGTGGTGTGGTGATGCGTGGAGTGGTGTGGTGATGTGTGGTGATGTGTGGTGTGGTGATGTGTGGTGATGTGTGGTGTGGTGAGGTGTGGTGTGGTGATGTGTGGTGATGTGTGGTGTGGTGATATATGGTGTGTGGTAATGTGTGGTGTGGCGTGGTGATGTGTGGTATGGTGTGGTGATGCGTTGAGTGGTGATGTGTGGTGATGTGATGCGTGGAGTGGTGATGTGTGGTGTGTTGATGTGTGGTATATGGTGATGTGTGGTGTGGTGTGGTGATGCGTGGAGTGGTGTGGTGATGTGTCGTGATGTGTGGTGTGCTGATGTGTGGTGATGTGTGGTGTGGTGATGTGTGGTGATGTGTGGTGTGGTGATGTGCGGTGTGGTGTGGTGATGTGTGGTGTGGAGTGGTGTGGTGTGGTTATGCGTGGAGTGGTGATGTGTGGTGTGGTGATGTGTGGTGTGGTGATGTGTGGTGATGTTTGGTGTGGTTATGTGTGGTGCGGTGATGTGTGGTGTGGTGATGTGTGGTGTGGTGATGTGTGGTGTGGTGATGTATGGTGTGGTGATGTGTGGTGATGTGTGGTGTGGTGATGTGTGGTGTGGTGATGTGTGTGGTGGTGTGGCGTGGTGATGTGTGGTATGGTGTGGTTATGCGTTGAGTGGTGATGTGTGGTGATGTGTGGAGTGGTGATGTGTGGTGTGGTGATGCGTGGAGTGGTGATGTGTGGTGTGGTGATGTGTGGTGTGTGGTGATGTGTGGCGTGGTGATGTGGTGGTGTGTGGTGTGGTGTGGTGATGCGTGGAGTGGTGATGTGTGGTGTGGTGATGTGTGGTGTGGTGATGTGTGGTGTGGTGATGTGTGGTGTGGTGTGGTGATGTGTGGTGTGGTGATGTGTGGTGATGTGTGGTGTGGTGTGGTGATGTGTGGTGTGGTGGTGTGGTGATGTGTGGTGTGGTGTGGTAATGTATGGTATGGTGATTTGTGGTGTGGTGATGTGTGGTGATGTGTGGTGTGGTGATGTGTGGTGTGGTGATGTGTGGTGATGTGTGGTGATGTGTGGTGTGGTGATGTGTGGTGTGGTGATGTGTGGGGTGGTGTGGTGATGCGTGGAGTGGTGATGTGTGGTGTGGTGATGTGTGGTGTGGTGATGTGTGGTGATGTGTGGTGTGGTAATGTGTGGTGTGGTGATGTGTGGTGTGGTGTGGAGTGGTGATGTGTGGTGATGTGTGGTGTGGTGTGGTGATGTGTGGTGATGTGTGGTGATGTGTGGTGTGGTGATGTGTGGTGTGTTGATGTGTGTTGTGGTGTGGTGATGTGTGGTGTGATGTGGTGATGTATGGTGTGGTGATGCGTGGTGATGTGTGGTGTGGTGATGTGTGGTGTGGTGTGGTGATGTGTGGTGTGGAGTGGTGTGGTGTGGTTATGCGTGGAGTGGTGATGTGTGGTGATGTGTGGTGTGGTTATGTGTGGTGCGGTGATGTGTTGGGTGGTGATGTGTGGTGTGGTGATGTGTGGTGTGGTGATGTATGGTGTGGTGATGTGTGGTGATGTGTGGTGTGGTGATGTGTGGTGTGGTGATGTGTGTGGTGGTGTGGCGTGGTGATGTGTGGTATGGTGTGGTGATGCATTAAGTGGTGATGTGTGGGGTGGTGATGTGTGGTGTGGTGATGCGTGGAGTGGTGATGTGTGGTGTGGTGTTGTGTGTGGTGATGTGTGGTGTGGTGATGTGGTGATGTGTGGTGTGGTGTGGTGATGCGTGGAGTGGTGATGTGTGGTGTGGTGATGTGTGGTGTGGTGATGTGTGGTGTGGTGATGTGTGGTGTGGTGTGGTGATGTGTGGTGTGGTGATGTGTGGTGATGTGTGGTGTGGTGTGGTGATGTGTGGTGTGGTGATGTGTGGTGATGTGTGGTGTGGTGTGGTGATGTGTGGTGTGGTGGTGTGGTGATGTGTGGTGTGGTGATGTGTGGTGTGGTGATGTGTGGTGTGGTGATGTGTGGTGATGTGTGGTGTGGTGATGTGTGGTTTGGTTGATGTGTGGTGATGTGTGGTGATGTGTGGTGTGGTGATGTGTGGTGTGGTGATGTGTGGGGTGGTGTGGTGATGCGTGGAGTGGTGATGGGTGGTGTGGTGATGTGTGGTGTGGTGATGTGTGGTGATGTGTGGTGTGGTAATGTGTGTTGTGGTGTGGTGATGTGTGGTGTGATGTGGTGATGTGTGGTGATGTGTGGTGTGGTGTGGTGATGTGTGGTGATGTGTGGTGATGTGTGGTGTGGTGATGTGTGGTGTATTGATGTGTGTTGTGGTGTGGTGATGTGTGGTGTGATGTGGTGATGTGTAGTGATGCGTGGTGATGTGTGGTGTGGTGTGGTGATGTGTGGTGTGGTGATGTGTGGTGTGGTGTGGTGATGTGTGGTGTGGTGATGTGTGGTGATGTGTGGTGTGGTGTGGTGATATATGGTGTGTGGTGATGTGTGGTGATGTGTGGTGTGGTGTGGTGATGCGTGGAGTGGTGTGGTGATGTGTCGTGATGTGTGGTGTGGTGATGTGTGGTGATGTGTGGTGTGGTGATGTGTGGTGATGTGTGGTGTGGTGATGTGCGGTGTGGTGTGGTGATGTGTGGTGTGGAGTGGTGTGGTGTGGTTATGCGTGGAGTGGTGATGTGTGGTGTGGTGATGTGTGGTGTGGTGATGTGTGGTGATGTTTGGTGTGGTTATGTGTGGTGCGGTGATGTGTGGTGTGGTGATGTGTGGTGTGGTGATGTGTGGTGTGGTGATGTATGGTGTGGTGATGTGTGGTGATGTGTGGTGTGGTGATGTGTGGTGTGGTGATGTGTGTGGTGGTGTGGCGTGGTGATGTGTGGTATGGTGTGGTGATGCGTTGAGTGGTGATGTGTGGTGATGTGTGGAGTGGTGATGTGTGGTGTGGTGATGCGTGGAGTGGTGATGTGTGGTGTGGTAATGTGTGTTGTGGTGTGGTGATGTGTGGTGTGATGTGGTGATGTGTGGTGATGTGTGGTGTGGTGTGGTGATGTGTGGTGATGTGTGGTGATGTGTGGTGATGTGTGGTGTGGTGATGTGTGGTGTATTGATGTGTGTTGTGGTGTGGTGATGTGTGGTGTGATGTGGTGATGTGTAGTGATGCGTGGTGATATGTGGTGTGGTGTGGTGATGTGTGGTGTGGTGATGTGTGGTGTGGTGTGGTGATGTGTGGTGTGGTGATGTGTGGTGATGTGTGGTGTGGTGTGGTGATATATGGTGTGTGGTGATGTGTGGTGATGTGTGGTGTGGTGTGGTGATGCGTGGAGTGGTGTGGTGATGTGTCGTGATGTGTGGTGTGGTGATGTGTGGTGATGTGTGGTGTGGTGATGTGTGGTGATGTGTGGTGTGGTGATGTGCGGTGTGGTGTGGTGATGTGTGGTGTGGAGTGGTGTGGTGTGGTTATGCGTGGAGTGGTGATGTGTGGTGTGGTGATGTGTGGTGTGGTGATGTGTGGTGTGGTGATGTGTGGTGTGGTGATGTGTGGTGTGGTGATGTATGGTGTGGTGATGTGTGGTGATGTGTGGTGTGGTGATGTGTGGTGTGGTGATGTGTGTGGTGGTGTGGCGTGGTGATGTGTGGTATGGTGTGGTGATGCGTTGAGTGGTGATGTGTGGTGATGTGTGGAGTGGTGATGTGTGGTGTGGTGATGCGTGGAGTGGTGATGTGTGGTGTGGTGATGTGTGGTGTGTGGTGATGTGTGGCGTGGTGATGTGGTGATGTGTGGTGTAGTGTGGTGATGCGTTGAGTGGTGATGTGTGGTGATGTGTGGAGTGGTGATGTGTGGTGTGGTGATGCGTGGAGTGGTGATGTGTGGTGTGGTAATGTGTGTTGTGGTGTGGTGATGTGTGGTGTGATGTGGTGATGTGTGGTGATGTGTGGTGTGGTGTGGTGATGTGTGGTGATGTGTGGTGATGTGTGGTGATGTGTGGTGTGGTGATGTGTGGTGTATTGATGTGTGTTGTGGTGTGGTGATGTGTGGTGTGATGTGGTGATGTGTAGTGATGCGTGGTGATATGTGGTGTGGTGTGGTGATGTGTGGTGTGGTGATGTGTGGTGTGGTGTGGTGATGTGTGGTGTGGTGATGTGTGGTGATGTGTGGTGTGGTGTGGTGATATATGGTGTGTGGTGATGTGTGGTGATGTGTGGTGTGGTGTGGTGATGCGTGGAGTGGTGTGGTGATGTGTCGTGATGTGTGGTGTGGTGATGTGTGGTGATGTGTGGTGTGGTGATGTGTGGTGATGTGTGGTGTGGTGATGTGCGGTGTGGTGTGGTGATGTGTGGTGTGGAGTGGTGTGGTGTGGTTATGCGTGGAGTGGTGATGTGTGGTGTGGTGATGTGTGGTGTGGTGATGTGTGGTGATGTTTGGTGTGGTTATGTGTGGTGCGGTGATGTGTGGTGTGGTGATGTGTGGTGTGGTGATGTGTGGTGTGGTGATGTATGGTGTGGTGATGTGTGGTGATGTGTGGTGTGGTGATGTGTGGTGTGGTGATGTGTGTGGTGGTGTGGCGTGTTGATGTGTGGTATGGTGTGGTGATGCGTTGAGTGGTGATGTGTGGTGATGTGTGGAGTGGTGATGTGTGGTGTGGTGATGCGTGGAGTGGTGATGTGTGGTGTGGTGATGTGTGGTGTGTGGTGATGTGTGGCGTGGTGATGTGGTGATGTGTGGTGTAGTGTGGTGATGCGTGGAGTGGTGATGTGTGGTGTGGTAATGTGTGGTGTGGTGATGTGTGGTGTGGTGATGTGTGGTGTGGTGTGGGGATGTGTGGTGTGGTGATGTGTGGTGATGTGTGGTGTGGTGATGTGTGGTGTGGTGGTGTGGTGATGTGTGGTGTGGTGTGGTAATGTATGGTAAGGTGATGTGTGGTGTGGTGATGTGTGGTGATGTGTGGTGTGGTGATGTGTGGTGTGGTGATGTGTGGTGATGTGTGGTGATGTGTGGTGTGGTGATGTGTGGTGCGGTGATGTGTGGGGTGGTGTGGTGATGCGTGGAGTGGTGATGTGTGGTGTGGTGATGTGTGGTGTGGTGATGTGTGGTGATGTGTGGTGTGGTAATGTGTGGTGTGGTGATGTGTGGTGTGGTGTGGAGTGGTGATGTGTGGTGATGTGTGGTGTGGTGTGGTGATGTGTGGTGATGTGTGGTGATGTGTGGTGTGGTGATGTGTGGTGTGTTGATGTGTGTTGTGGTGTGGTGATGTGTGGTGTGATGTGGTGATGTATGGTGTGGTGATGCGTGGTGATGTGTGGTGTGGTGTGGTGATGTGTGGTGTGGTGATGTGTGGTGTGGTGTGGTGATGTGTGGTGTGGTGATGTGTGGTGATGTGTGGTGTGGTGTGGTGATATGTGGTGTGTGGTGATGTGTGGTAATGTGTGGTGATGTGTGGTATGGTGATGTGTGGTGATGTGTGGTGATGTGTGGTGTGGTGATGTGTGGTCTGGTGATGTGTGGTCTGGTGATGTGTGGTGTGGTGATGTGTGGTGATGTGTGGTGTGGTGATGTGTGGTGTGATGTGGTGATGTGTGATGTGGAGTGGTGTGGTGATGTTTGGTGTGGTGTGGTGATGCGTGGAGTGGTGATGTGTGGTGTGGTGATGTGTGGTGTGGTGATGTGTGGTGATGTGTGGTGTGGTGATGTATGGTGTGGTGGTGTGATGTGGTGATGTGTGGTGTGGTGATGTGTGGTGATGTGTGGTGTGGTGATGTGTGGTGTGGTGATGTGTGGTGATGTGTGTCGTGGTGATGTGTGGTGATGTGTGGTGTGGTGATGTGTGGTGTGGTGATAATTCAATGCTTCGTGCCTTCATTATAACTATGTAATTGAACGTGAAAACAACTACACTCAGAGACGGTACACACACAAACACAAAGATCCCCCGCATAGCCTTAGCAGACTGTTGGGGCAAGTCCTGTTAGCACACGAGGGGGGGTGGGCAGCAACACGCCCGACCGCGGTGTGTACATACTTGGGCAAATGATGATGGTGGTGATGGCAGTGGTGGTAGTGATGGTGATGATGGGGTGTGCACATACTGAGCTAAAGGATGATGGTGGTGATGGCAGTGGTGGTAGTGATGGTGGTGATGGCCCTACACAACGTGTCGATGCAGGCTTCCCCCATAACTCCGTGCGCGGTGCCTCCTACCTACGACTACCCGCGACTACCCGCGACTACCTGTGACACCTACGACTACCTAGCGACTAAACGGAGCCGGCATGACGTTGGCTGCCATGTGTAAACTAAAGCCGTGGTTGAGCCAGAAGGGTCATTGCCCGAAACGTCGCCCATTATATATACACACTTCCGTGCGAAGGCCACACAGGCAGTGTTCCCGCAGCTGCGCTGTGTTTCCGGCGGGTGATCGTGAAACGCTCCTCCTCCCATCGGCTGCGTGTGCGGTGCGAACGAAGTTCAAGGTGCACACGCGCGCGTCTCCGCGGGGAGCGGTGGCGCAGCAGTCAGCGCTGAGCTGTGCTACGAACCCGGTGACCCGAGTTCGATTCCCGCTCACGGCCAACGCCGGTGACAATTATCTGAACCGGTCCTGCACCTCCCCTAGGTCGACTCAGTCTCAAATGAGTACCTGGCGCGGTGTGTAAACATCGCTACTGGGGAGACAAAGGCGGCCGGGTGTGGTGTTGGCCACCCACCCCATCGTGTGCCGTGCCGGCCTTCATAGGTGCTCGCTAACAGTACTTGCCCCCACAGTCTGTTAAGGCTACACGGGGGATCTTTGTCTGTGACTGCGTGTCTGTGCGTGTCTGTGTGCGTGTTTGTGACTGTGCGTGTCTTTGTGCGTGTCCGTGTCTGTGCGTGTCTCTGTGCGTGTCTGTGTGCGTGTCTGTGTGCGTGTCTGTGTGCGTGTCTGTGTGCGTGTCTGTGTCTGTGCGTGTCTGTGTCTGTGTGCGTGTCTGTGTGCGTGTCTGTGTGCGTGTCTGTGTGCGTGTCTGTGACTGTGTCTGCGTGTTTGGCCGGATAGGGGGACGCTAAACGGCGCGCGACAACACGTGGGAGAAGAGATGGAGCTGACGTGACACAGGAGGACGTGGAGCTGAGTGGACTTGCCGATGAGCGGTACCAGCGGTGTCAAGATCGGTCTCTGTGGAGGAGGAGGAGGCAGTCGCATTCCGGCAACAACAGAGAGCGGAGGAGCGACGCTCACAACAACGAGCGGAGTGCTGGCAAGTGGGATACAACGCAAGACGTTGGCACAGTGGGGGGCACAGGTGCTTGCAGCAGCCAGTCATCATCTCAATGAGTCAACCCATGGCCCCTCGGCCTGTCCCGTGACCTCCTGGCAGCAGCGAGAGCCGTTAGCAAAGTCAAAGTGATCTCAAAATGGGACCTATTTTGCCGGTGTGAAAGTATGAAAACATAAGAACAGGTGTTGACTTGAAGCTGCTGTCGTGACTGCAGGAATTCAAACTCTTTGCGTATTTCGGTAAAGTCACGTAGAGAGAAAGGAAGCATTTATTCTTATTTTTTCTATAATATTTTTTATTATTTTCTATCTATGTGACTTTACCGGAAGACCCAAAGAGTATAATAAGAATGGGGTGTGCACCCTTCCTGGTGATACAACAGGAGGCGTTACGATGTTCAGACAACAAATAGAAACATTTTCCAAATAATTAATGACTCACCAAAGGGTAAAAACTATTCTTATTTTTCGTCAAAGTTATATCCTTTTCAAACGAATCGGCTGGGAGTTTTGGCTTCCCTACCACAAAGTGGTATTCGTTTTATCGACCTACACAGGAAGGATGATGCTTCTGAGTCAACCTCCCACACAACCACCAGGATTTGAGCTGGACACCTCCTGGCTGCGAGCCGCTTCTCTAACGCCCCCCCCCCCCCGAGGGAGAGGCAACAGGGTAAGGTTGAGAATTGTAATTTTTGTCGATTTCCTACAAACGGCAGCATCCATCACTGCTGCGCGTGGACCGAGTAATTTGGCAGTGGGGGGGGGGATTGTCGGTGCCCCCCCCTCAATCCTATTCCTTCCCCCCCCACCCTCTCCTAGTCTCCCCCCCAGCCCTCTGCTCTGTCCTCTCTGTCTCACGAAATCTCAAGAGATTCGTGACAACACAAAGAAAACGAATTCGCGACTCGCCACGATCTCACACAGAGCTGCCGTGTGGCGGGACACGCGGACACACGGGGGCACACGGGGAGACACGGGGAAACACGGGGACACGGGGAGACACGGGGCCACACAGGGGGACACGGGGAGACACGGGGAGACGTGGGGACACGGGGAGACACGGGGAGACGGGGAGACGTGGGGGACACGGGGAGACACGGGGCCACACAGGGGGACACGGGGAGACGTGGGGACACGGGGAGACACGGGGCCACACAGAGGGACACGGGGAGACGTGGGGACACGGGGAGACACGGGGCCACACAGAGGGAGACGGGGAGACGTGGGGACACGGAGAGACACGGTGCCACACAGGGGGACACGGGGAAACACGGGGACACGGGGAGACTTGGGGACACGGGAAGACACGAGGAGACACGGGGAGACACGGGGCCACACAGAGGGAGACGGGGAGACGTGGGGACACGGGGAGACACGGTGCCACACAGGGGGACACGGGGAGACACGGGGACACGGGGAGACTTGGGGACACGGGAAGACACGAGGAGACACGGGGAGACACGGGGCCACACAGAGGGAGACGGCGAGACGTGGGGATACGGGGAGACACGGGGCCACACAGAGGGAGACGGGGAGACGTGGGGACACGGGGAGACACGGTGCCACACAGGGGGACACGGGGAGACGTCGGGGACACACGGGGAGACTCAGGGGGACGTGTGTGTCTGTGTGTCTTTGTGTCGGGAGCGGTCGTGTCGCAGCGCTGCGAACCCGTCGCCCCGAGTTCGATTCCCGCTCACGGCCAACACCAGTGACGATTATCTGAACTTGTCCTGGGCCTCCGCGAGGTCGACTCAGCCTCAATTGAGTACCTGGTGCGATGTGTCAACATCGCCAATGAGGATGGTGGTGCTGGCCACCCAACCCGTCGTGTGCCGTGCCGGCCTTCATAGGCGCTCGCTAACAGCACTTGCCCCAGCAGTCTGTCAAGACTTCCAGGGGGATCTTTGTCTTTGTGCGTGTAAAACCCTCCGCGTAGTTGGCAGCTACGCGGAGCGAGTGAGGGGCTCAGATGAATGAGTCAATTAGAGGCACAGTGGGGGGCACGCCCCCCTCAAATCTACTGAGTCCTCTCTCACTCCAGCCCTCCACTTTTTAAACACAGCTCCCCCACTGTCTACCCAACCCACCAAAGCTCGCCTCCCTACCCACAAGCCACCCACGCTCCCCCACTCTCCCATCACTCATTCATTCACTCCCTCACACTCCCATCATACCTTCATTCATTCACTCCCCCACTACCCCCCCCCACTCTGCCACTCCCCCACTCTCTTCATACGTTACCCGAGAGTCATTAGCCATGAAGTGAAATCACCCACGCAGCCCCCCAGCCCCCCCCTCCCGTCGCGCTTTATAATGAGGCGAGATTCTAAAACAACTTCATTGCCACCAATTAGACGGAGCCAATCAGCAGGCTCGCTGTGATCGGAAGATAACGCATCCCAGATGGACATAAAAGTGCGTCTTATATATGTATGAGGCGCATAAATACGTCTTATATGTGTCTTGTATATATATAAAAGACATATATAAGACATATATAAGTCTTATAAACATGTGTCTTGTATATAGATGACACATATGTACAATACATATGTTGAGTGGAAGAATCGACACGGAGACGTCTCTTCTGGTCAGGGCTCACGCCAGGTTTATTCGGGGCTTACGCCCAGGAACTCAGTAGGGGCTTAAGCCGAACAGTCCTCATGCACTGCCGTATAGCTCCCCAGGGGATGGGTACTGGCAGGTCCCTAGCACCCACCCAGGCTGTTGGGGCTCTTCCCTCAGCCAGTCAACTCGGTCGGCCGGGTGAAGTAGCCCCCCCCCCCCCGCCCGGTGCTAATGTCCCCCTCCCCTGGGTCCCCACGTCTAACCTCTCACGACGACCCCCTTCACGTCACCCGTCTCAGCTTATATATCCCCGGGTGACAAGCCGTCATCCATTCTACACGCCAGGGTGACATGACGTCATCAACTACTCCACAACATCACCCCCCCCTTCCCCTGTGAAAAAAACCAGCCGACCCGGCTGCAACAATCACGTGAGCGGAGTCTGTCCGGGCGGGAGCCACAAAGACAAGGAACACGAGACCGGTCGCTGGCAGGAACACAACTTTAGGGCGGCACGGAACCCGATGAGTCAGGACAGAGTCGCCTCTCGTGGCAACGTAAGTGGCGACAAGGCAGGGGATTGAAGAAGACTGCCCCACGGGCCACGCCCCTTGAGCGCGTGCCGCCCGCCGGCCCGCTCCCCCCCCGTGGCGGCCGCCGCCCGAGGCGTCGGCGCATCGGCCGACGGCGAGCCCGCCGGCACCTGGGCGGGTCGAGACGCCGCCTGCGGTACGACCGGCGGGGGCTCCGCGGGCGCGCCCAACGGTGGGCCACGGCCCCCTGCAGCGTCGGCCTCCGGAACAGGCGGCGGCCCGGAGGGGGACGGGGCCTTCGCCGGGACATCCTCCGGACGGCCCCACGCCGCCGGGCGAGCGCAAGGGCAGGGCATCGCTCGCATCGCCACGACCCCCGCGGCCCAGCTCGTCGGACGCATCCATCGCCGGCCGCTACGGAATCGGGGACGAATCGGGGGGCCCCGGCGGCACCACCCGCTTGAGTCGCGATGGGCGCGCGGTCCAGCGCCGACGGCCCCACCGAATGCAGACACGTTGAGGTCGGCGGACCTCCACGACCTCGGCAGGGCCCTGCCGCCACGGGCGATGTAATTTAGGGGACATACCCACCGGCGTTTGAGGGCAGTGCAGCCACGCCGACCGGCCCTTTTCCCGCGGCAGGCCGACCGCCCGGTGCCTGGGCAGGCGCTCGGTGGCCGCCTGCCGGCTGGCCGAATTCTCTGGAGCCGCCTGCTGTGCCACGCGCAGCCAATCGAGCGCGAGCCCCATTGGGACGGGAACAGGCGAACCTTTCTTGGCAGGACCTAGGTCCAGTTGGGCGTGCATGGGGGGGGGGGGCTCGGGTTCCCTCCCATACACAAGGTAAAAAGGGAAGAACCCCGTGGAGGCATGAGGAGCCAACCTGCACGCGGCCAGCACCCCCGGGATGAAGAGGTCCCAGTCCGATTGGGACGCGCTCACGTGATGGCACGGCATGTCAACACGGGATGGTAGCACTGTATTTAACTGACCTTCAATTAGCCTTTTGCCCGTCCTAGGACGGAAGCTGTAATATTTACGTAAAGAAATGTCTGCGTATAGTTCTTTATTTTAGTGACTTTCAATAAAGAAACGTCAAATTTAAAGTGAATTTGCGTAAAAGATGTCTTGCTTATGATAGTAATGACGGGGGGGGTCCTCTTTTGCAGTGACGTCACGTGTGGATGTGCTGCGTAGAGGTATTTTTGACCGTCACTTTCTGTAAAGAAACGTCGTCATATTTGAAGCGACTTTGCGAAAAATAATATCTTTCCGCTCGACCTTCTGAGTGTAAAAATCCACCCGCTCATGATTATTATTTTATTATTAATGACGGGGGGGGGGGGGGGTGCGGCATGTGGGGTGACATCACGCGCGTTACACACATTTCTGGGCTATTATAGTCGTAATGGGTAGGGACAGATATGGGAAGGGGTCGAATGATCGAGATCGATTGAGAGGGATGTGGAGAGATTCGCAGTACTCGAGAGTGTACAGAGACACATCAAACTCCAAATAAGCAGCAGCAGGCGTCAGGGTCGGGATCGATCTCCTGCACACCAGGCGAGGTAGTCAACATCTCTTCGCCACCGTGGCGACACGTCAACAAACGGTGTCCCAAGCCGTCAGCCGCACCGCGGACAGAAGACGCAGCAGTAGCAGCTGCTGCTGCGACTGCTGCTACAGCTGCTACAGCTGCTGCTACTACTGCTGCTGCTATAGCTGCTGCCACAGCTGCTGCTACTGCTGCTACTACTGCTGCTACTGCTGCTGCTAATGCTGCTATAGCTGCTGCTAGCTGCTGCTGCTGCTGCTACTGCTGCTGCTACAGCTGCTACTGCTGCTACTGCTGCTACTGCTAATACTGCTGCTACAGCTGCTACTGCTGATAATGCTGCTACTACAGCTGCTACTGGTGCTACTGCTAATACTGCTGCTACAACTTCTGCTGCTACTGCTACAGCTGCTGCTGCTGCTACTGCTGCTGCGTGGAATCGTGCGGAACGGGAGGAGCGGCGCAGAGAAGCGGAAAGCAACGCGAGCCGTCTGGGCACGCGGCTCCCTCCATCGTTCACCCGCTGGCCGGGTGGTGGTGGTGGTGGCGGCGACGGTGGCGGTGGTGGCGGCGGCGGTGACGGCAGTGGTGGTGGTGGCGGTGGTGGTGGCGGTGGTGGTGGAGGCGGTGGGGGCGGCGGTTACGGCGGTGGTGGCGGTGGTGGTGGCGGCGGTGGTGGTGGTGGTGGCGGTGGCGGCGGTGGTGGTGGAACTTGCCGTGGAGGCAGCAGAGAGGGCGTCTGCCGGGGTCTCCGCTGCGCGAGCGTCGTGAACCTGCTAGCCGTGGGCGTCCAGGAGGTTGCCAGGAGCCGGTGGAGCCAGCAAGTGTGGACTAATCGCCATCCGTTTCCATCTGTACGGGGGCGGGGATCGAGTGTTGCCCCCTCGCGCAAGGCGTGGGGATTCCTCCAGGTGCTCCGGTTTCCTCCTCCCACGTGGTATGATTATAATAATGATGGTAAACACGACTAGTCATTAATTGGGCAGAAAACCGTGCAATAGAATCCCCAAGTAGTAGCAGCAGCAGCGACCCTCCTGATTGGGGCGCCACGGTTGCTCGGAGATGTTAACTACCTCGCCCGGTGTACAGGAGGTCGTGGGTTAGATACCGACCCTGACGCCTGCTGCTGTACATTTGGAGTTTGCGGTGTCTCTCTCTTTCTCTCTGCCCGTGGTCGCGTGAATGTTCTCCGGTTCTTCCGGTTTTATTCCAGCCACACTGAGAAACATCATCACGCGTTTAGAGTATTTGGCTGCTTTCAATTTCCACGTGATGACACGCCACGAAGTTGCGCTATCGTTTGTGGACAGGTCGCTTTTGAAAACGAGCGATATACACCCGTGGGTCTTAGCTGGTGAAATAAGAAACAAATAGTAGACTTTTTTTTGTTTAGTTTAAGTAATTGTTAATATCTCCCGCTGCTATTGCTGATGTTAACGCTGATACCACCCCTGCTGCTGCTGCTGCGACGATGTGGCGTGGCTCTCCAGTGCAACAGGACATCTGTGAATCAGCGGACAACCTGTGGGGAGGAAAGAGCTTAGTGGCTCATCGGATTTCTCCAGGACGAATCACAAAAATTATGATTCTGATGGATTCTGAACTTCGCCGGGTCCCTACGAATACATCAGACGCCTGCTCCACACACACACCTGTACCCCCCCCCGGCCATATAGCCCCCAATCCTACAAATACATCAGTCACCCGTGCCACACACACCCCTGTACCCCCCTCCCCCACCCCCCGGTCCTCTTGCCCCCCAATCATACAAATACATCAGTCACCCGTGCCACACACACCCCTGTACCCCCCCCCCACCCCTGGTCCTATTGCCCCCCAATCCGCTCCGCTTGAAATCCCGGGTCGAGAAGAAGCGGTTCTCCAGCGTGAGGATCGCGCGTTTGGAGGGAGGGGCCGTGCAGACGGGGGGGGGGGGGGGTCCCCCACTGATTGCCTCTGTAATTGGCTCTTGGTAGCTGCCAGGCCCGGAAAGGTCAACACGATGCCCCTCCCCTCCCTTCACACCCCCCGCTCCCCACCAAACCCCCCCCCTCGCCACCCAACCCCCCCCCAAACCCTCCCACCCCGATCGTCCGCAGTGCTCGCCTCGAATTGGTTACCCGCTCAGAGTTATGATTGCCTTCTTGGGCGAGTTAATTAAAAAGTCAAAATAAAAAATGCCACAATCTGCCCGCCGCGGTGGCTCCGGCGCGTCGGGGTGGTGGTGGTGCAGGTGCGGCACGAAGCGAGTGGTCCGCTCCGTCGCGCCGGCTCTTATTGATGGCGACGGGCCTGGCGGGGGAGCCGGTGGCGCGGTGGTTTGCGAGAGAGAGCGAGAATTCGGTTCACGGCCCTAAGGTGTTGCCCAGATACGACAGGAGCGGGGGAGTGATATCTGCATCGGTTCGGGGCCTCCGTTCGAGGTCGACACGGGCAGTGAGTAAAGACATCGGCACTGCGAGGAGACAAAGGCGGCCGGGCGTGGTGTTGGTCGCACAGCCCCTCGTGTTGCCGTGCCGGGCTTCAATAGGTGCTCGCTAACAGCACTTGCCCCAACATTCTGTGTAGTCTGCACAGGGGTTCTTTGTCATGCACAAACACAAGTAGAAGCAGGACACAACACATACACACACTACTCCTGGTCGCCTATGACGACTTGGAGTTGATTCATCCACTCGATCGACTCGTCGTCCCGGCTTCAGGTGAATCGTGATCGATAACGCCAGCGGCGTTCCCTCCCTCCCTCTCTTTCTCATATCGTGGAGTTGTCCAAACTTCCCCATGTAGGATCGCAGAGCTGGGGGCAACTTGCGTTGGTAGCGCCCGGTTCTGGCTGCGGTTGGCCCACGCGTGCACCTCCATGGGAATACCGCGCGAGTCACGCATACCTCCTGCAGCGATTTGAGATTTCAGTTTGAGAACCATAACTCAGAACTTTAACCTTGGCCTTAAGCCTAACCGCGACCATAACTATATAACGTTAGCCCTCACTCTAGTATGGACATCAAGCATAACCATAACCTGAATCCCAAGCTCAATCGAAATGTTAACCCCAACTATCTAACCTTAAACCCAGCCCATACACTTAAACCTAACCTGAACACGAACTTTAGCCTTGCTATTCAGGACTATGTTTACATATTGGTGTTCCAGTCACCCGTTGTCTGTTTATTGCCATTTCAAAAGCTTCGTTTTTTAGTTTGTGCTGTGTTCATCGGGAGGTCATCTGGAGTTCATCTGGAGGTCGTCTGTAAGTCATCTAGATGAAATATGGAGTCAATATAGAGGTCACCTGGAAGTCATCTGGATGGAATCTGGAGGTAATCTAATGGTCATCTGGAGGTCATCTGGAGTTCATCTGTAGGTCATCTGTAGGTCATATTGGTAAAATCTGGTGGCAATCTGGAGGTCATCTGGAGGTGTTATAGCCAACCGTGCTCATCGGAGGTGCGGAGGTTGGCTTCGTGTACGGTGCAAAATAATTTCAAAATAGAGTGCATGCATATGTAGAGATTGTATCGTTCCCAACGACACTCACTTGATGTGGTGGACACCATGCGGCACGGATAATAAGGAAGTAAAAAACAACCCTCTGATTGGTACTTAAGGGGGCCTGAAAGGGGAATTTGTTAGAGGCAGGTTAAATTGAGAGGGATTGGAGGTAGAAGTAAAAACATTGAAAGGGCGGGAAAGGAAGGGTGATTGACAGGGAGGATGGTTGGGATCCGTTCGAGAAAGTGGGAAGGTGATTGGCTGGAGGGAAAGTGGGTCAAGCAAGCTTCGAGCGAGGGGCTTGAGGGAGACAGAAGTGGGGGGAACGCAGCAGCTCGGGACGCTTGGAGTGAACGGAATGTTTGAAGACCCGCGTGTGTGTCTCGTGCTGGAAGAAATAAAGACGACTGCTGCGTCGGGCGTCACATCACGTGCATACGTGGGTTGTCATAGCCCTAAACACCTTCACTCGATTGCCCTAACCCGGGTCTCAAACCGTGCGGGCCAATCCACCATCATCTGGATGCCCGATTGCCTCTGTGGTTGTTTGTCGCGGCTATGAAACTCTCAGGCCAGCTGTCTCAAGTAACGCAGTGGCGGAGCGTTCACCGGCACCCCTCTGTCTACACGGTATTTATGATGAAAAATAAGAATAGGTGTGGTTTGTTTGACCCTTTCTGGCAATAAAACAGGAGTTGCGTTAAGATGTTCAAACGCCAAATGGACGATACATCTGTTTCTGCAAGGCATTGAGGCTGCATTCACCACACGTACTTGTGGCTAAAACATGCAAAACAAATGTGGCCCGGATAATAATGTACGCATTGTCTTTGAAACCGACTGGCCTAGACCAGAGAGACAGCAGCCTCCCTTGTGGCCTTGCCTCACCGCCGGTGTTAGAACGCCAACATGAGGACAGCAGAAAGGCAATGTGTAGTGACGTCGACACGGGTCCTTGTGTTACTAAGAGCATTTATTTAGGACACGCTATTTCTAGGCCCGGGCTTCCGTTCTTGATGTTTGGACTTTGTCTTCTCTCCAAGCGGCCTTTCCCCTTAGTGCTTTCTCCCCTTTCATATCCCTCGAGGCCCCCTTCCTCGACGCTTCAGTCACGCCATTTCCCTCAGCCAGTCTTCATTCTCTCACGGTTGTCCACAGTTAAACCCGACAGTCCACCCTCGTCCTCCCGCCTTTTACGTGTGAATTTCTCAACCAATCAGTTCAATTGTCTATCCCTAACCAATCCTCTTTGAGGCCTGTCTGCACTAATCAGAGGCTTGACACACTGTCCATTTATACTCGTGTAGTGTCAGTGATTCGGAGACAAGGTTTGTAGGAGGCACCTTTATTAATCAATGTTCACGGTCTCGTCCACACCCTCTCCACAGCAGCTTAGCCTAGCCTGTACACACCACTAGCCGTCTAACACTGACGACGCTGACTGAGATAGCCAACAACTATCCTGCATCACAATACCTAGCGAAGACGGCAGCGATGACGGCGATGAGACGACAGCAACGACGAGTCGAGTCCACTCCCAGAACCGGCAGCCTCGAGCTCCCGCTCTCGGCTCCTTTTATGCTCCCAGTGCGGCCGGGCTCCGCCCTGACCGCGCCTCCCTTCTCGAACCCGCCGGCAGGTTCCAGGGGCCTCCAGACGGGGTCCTCCGTGACCCTTGCCCCAGTTCCTCCGCCCTGCCAACACCCCGTGCTCACGCCCTCACCGGCGTGTGCGCTGTCTGTCCACCACAGTTGCCACTGCTGTCCACCAGCAGGCACTATTACACTATACGCGTACCGTGCCAGGTAAGTGGTCTGCTAGTTTTCGGTCTTTACACAAATATCAGAGCATTTATGTTTCCCGTTGGCGAGTCTTATCTATTTAGTGGTTCGCAATCGTCCGATACAGCGCCATTACTAAACCTTGCGATGCATTTTCATCGGCCGAATGAATTAGGATTTTTTTTTATCGGCCGTCTTAGAGTACAGCCCTTCTAGTGCTCCACTGCTAGATGAAGGCCTCCCCAGGTGCCGTGTCGGTCACAGCCGGGTAGGACATCTTTATTTATAAGAGATTCAAAACTTATTGTGAATGTGATGAAAGATATTAAACTTAACCCTAATTATATTCTGGTGAGTTCTGATGTAATTTCTCTATTCACTAATGTTCCAGTTACCGAGTCACATAAATTACTTTATACACGACTAAAGAAGACAGGTTTACCAGAAGATATTCCAAAACTAGCTGACCATTGTCTAAATAACACTTCTTTATTATGGAGAGGTGACTTCTTTAAACAAAAGGAATGAGCAGCAATGGGCTCTCCTTTATCTCCTGCTATAGCAAATCTGTACATGGAAAACTTTGAAACAAGAGCACTTGCCTCAAGTACATTAAAACCATTTTTTTGGTTTAGATATGTCGATGAAACTTTGGTTGTCTGGCCACATGGTAAAGATACACTTAATGATAAAAAAAAACCATCTCAATGCACAAAACCCGGCCTTCTTAGATATTTTGCTTGGACGTGGTCTAAATGGTAAAATAACACGCAGCGTCTCCCGAAAGGGAACACACACTGATGCCTATCTGAATGCAGTTTCGCATCATCACCCAGCACAGAAATCTTCTCTCATCAAGATGCTCATACATCGGGCAAAAACAGTGTCAGATGGTGAAAGTGTAAGGAGAGAGATTAAACTTGTTAAAGAAGCACTACGACTGAATGGCTACAATAATGCTCAAATTAACAGAGCATTGAACGCCAAACCAAGACCGAACAACAATACTGCGGAAAGTGATCAGATTATTTAAAAAAATACCATATATCTCAGGAGTAATTGACAAATTAGCCCGTATTTTGCAAAAGCAAAACATTAAAGTAAGATTTGGTACGGTACACAAAATAAAAAAATGTGTGTCTTGTACTAAAGATTAATTACCGAAGTTATCAACAGAAGGTGTATATCGGATAAATTGCTTATGCGGTAAATGTTATATTGGACAGACGGGATGTAACATTAGCGTAAGACTAAAAGAACACCAAATTAACATTAAATTATCTCAAACACAACTGTCAACAGTTGCAGAACATGCTTGCCAACAAGGACACTCAATTTATTTTGATAGCGTTGAAGTGTTATGCAAAACTAAATATGACTGGCCAAAACTAATTAGAGAATCCATCGAAATTGAGAAAAATACAAATAATTTTAACCGCTCTGATAGCTACAGACTTAGCGCGGCCTGGAAGCTATTATTAAGTAAGACACAATACATATTGCAATTCCTTAAAGAGGAGTAACATGCTAAGTGGCTGATTACTGATCTATTACATAATTGCAATACCCCCCCCCACCTCCGCCTCTGATCTCGAATCCTGATGGGGTTCAACAATGATGACGTCATCTTGCACTATTTAAGACCGGAAGCAGGTGGATTGGCTTCACTATTTTGGCAAATCGCCCGAAAATGCTGGATGTAATTACCAGCGAAACGTCGAACTACTCACATTCTAAATGTTGTGGATCCACTCTTCAAACACGCCGGTGGGCGGGCTGAATAAGTGACTCATTGGCGTTTTGTTCATGTGACACATTTTTCACCCATTGGCCGTGTCGGGTGGTGGAGGGTTGCGACACATTTATAATAACGCGATCTCACCCAACAACGTTTATTATGAATAATACTGGTCGCGAAAGCTTACGTGTTAAACTGAATTGTTAATTCTTGACTTAAAACTTTCGTGACTGCAGGAATTCATATTCTTTGGGTCTTTCGGCAAAGCCACGTAGATAGGAAAAATAATGGAAACGTCGTGATATTGTTATTATTTAGATACATTTTTCTATCTACGTGGCTTTATCGAAAGACCCAAAGAATATGAGTTGTTAATGTTCCAAGAACTGTATGTTGAACTTCTTTCGCGCCGTACGTACATGGGAAGATGTACTGTGCAGTTAATTGGCCGTATACTGAACGCATGGGTAGGGTGGTGGCGCAGTGGTTGAGCACCCTGCACTCTAAACCCCGCGAGCCGAGTTCGATCCCTGACCACGGCGAACATCAGTGGCGAGTGGCATCCCAGGCCCCTGCCACCACACCCCTTCACCAATCCGCACTGACCAGCGTGGTGAAGTATGGCCACAAACAACCTCCACGGCCGACAGTGGGGCGATTACCTCATCCCCCAGTGGGCCATTGCCCGGAACGTCGCATATGACCATGGCGTGTGTATATTTATTTATTTATATAAACTCTTTGTATCTATTAAGGCCAAGCAGCGGTGTTGACAAATGTGTTGGTTTGACGAAGGGCTGCTAATGATTTGATACCCCCCCACATCGCCTCTCATATCTACACAGTCCAGAGGCTGGGAATTGGTGGGGGTAGGTGGGGGGGGGGGGGCTATGGTGGTGGGAGTGAAATTGTGGGGGATAGAGAGAGGGGTCTAGGGGGAGGAGGGGGGCTATTGGGGGGCTTGAGGGGGATAGGGGGGAGGGGTTAGTGGGGCAGCGGGAGGAGGGTGAGAATTGAGGGGGAGGGGTCTAGTGTGGTAGGAGTGGGGGGCTAGGCTATGGGGGGTGTGAGGGAGATGGGGAGAGAGGGGGGGGGGCTATGGTGGGTGGGGGGAATTGAGTGGGGTAGGGGGAGGAGGGGGGCTTAGCTGGTGGGGGGATTGAGGGGGATAGGGGGGGCCGCACCCACGTGACCCTGCCTCGTGCTGCCGTGGTCTGGCCGCGTCTCCGCGGCTTCCGCTGCGGCGCTACGGAGAGACACCACGTGGGGTGGGGATGGAGAGACACCACGTGGGGTGGGGATGGAGAGACACCACGTGGGGTGGGGATGGAGAGACACCACGTGGGGTGGGGATGGAGAGACACCACGTGGGGTGGGGATGGAGAGACACCACGTGGGGTGGGGATGGAGAGACACCACGTGGGGTGGGGATGGAGAGACACCACGTGGGGTGGGGACGGAGAGACACCACGTGGGGTGGGGACGGAGAGACACCACGTGGGGTGGGGATGGAGAGACACCACGTGGGGTGGGGATGGAGAGACACCACGTGGGGTGGGGATGGAGAGACACCACGTGGGGTGGGGATGGAGAGACACCACGTGGGGTGGGGATGGAGAGACACCACGTGGGGTGGGGATGGAGAGACACCACGTGGGGTGGGGATGGAGAGACACCACGTGGGGTGGGGATGGAGAGACACCACGTGGGGTGGGGATGGAGAGACACCACGTGGGGTGGGGATGGAGAGACACCACGTGGGGTGGGGATGGAGAGACACCACGTGGGGTGGGGATGGAGAGACACCACGTGGGGTGGGGATGGAGAGACACCACGTGGGGTGGGGATGGAGAGACACCACGTGGGGTGGGGATGGAGAGACACCACGTAGGGTGGGGATGGGAGGAGCAGGGGTTGGGTTGAACCCTGACCCTGACGTTGACCCCAATCCCGTCCCGAACTCCAACATTAACCCAAAACCCAACATTAGCCCTAATATTAACCTTAACCCCAACAGTAATCTTAACCCCAACATTAACCCTATCCCTAACATTAGCGCTAATCCCATCCCTAACCCTAACAGTAACCTTTACTCTATCCCTGGCATTAATCCTTTCCTTAACCCTGTCTTTATCAGTAACAACCCTCTTGTTAATCCCTAATCATAACCATGAACCTGCTTTAAAGCCTCACCATGAAATAACCTCATCTCCTTCAACGAACCCTATCTTTAAACCTCTAGCCTTACCCATAACCTCCAACCCCAAACATAACCTTTACATTAACCCTACACAGAACACTACTCCCATTTGCCATCTTATCCCTATACCCTAACTCCAATACCGATACCCTATCCCTATACTGATACCTTAACCCCTATCCCTATACCCTAACGCCTATACCCTAAACTCTATCCTCATAACCTAACCACGTCAGCTAACCCAGTGCAGACAGAGCACAGAGAGAGAGAGAGCGCTCCCGTGACCTCTCTTTTTTACGATCAGAGGAAACAAGAAGATGCTCGGTTTAGTCGGCACTTTGCTTCGTTCATCATGTCGTTTTTAAGGTTTATTTCCGTGGCTTTGCTTTATGTGCTCCCCCCCTTTTTTAAATGAAAGATTTTACGTGTTTGACCATCGTGAAACAAAATCAATCTGTGCTACTTTCTTCGTAGACACAGACATCAACACGAAGAAGCACGCTCGGCTCCTTACCCCTTCCTGTCTCTCTACCCCCTCTCCCTACCCCCTCTCTCCCTACTCTCTCTCTATGCTCCCCCTGTTTTCAATGTTATTTTTTTAAACTACGACAAGTGCTGCATCTGCACCCAGCACTCCTCGCAGTCCTATGGCCTCCGACGGCAGCTCGTGTCTCCCCGCAGAGCTCCCCGTCTTCTGCCACCGAGCACACGGCCTCCTCCAGCGCCCACTGCTCCTTGAAGGCCGGCACGGCGTGGGTCAGCCGCGCATGGCGGAACTCCAGCCACACCCTGGCTCCGACCAGAGCGCGGAGATGCCCAGGCTGCTGGCCGGACGTTTCCCCTCCACGGCCACCTTCCTCGCCCTGTGCATGGCGAGCGTGGCGTAGCCGACGAGCACGTTGACCGGCCCCTGAAGATGTTGGGATCCGTCGCCCTTCGGGTGTCCTCCCTCTCTGTGCACTCTCGAGTCCTGCGAATCTCTCCACATCTCTCTCAATCGATCTCGATCATTCGACCCCCTTCCCATATCTGTCCCTACATAGAAACAATAACGAATATATCTATTTGTACACATCCTATTAGCAATTCGCACATTTCGCGAGTGATTTTTATTTTATTTCAGCAGCAGCATTGGTTCAATACAAGCAACTACCGGTTTCAGCATTCAGTTCCTCATCAGCAGAGTCAGGCTTGCAGGGGAACGCATGGTGGTGGGGTAAAGTGTGGGTACTCTACAGAACTCTCTCGGGCAGTGGCGGGCGCGAGGACTTGCAGGGCTGCGCCTTAACCCCTCCTATTAAGGGAGATAAAGTGGTCAGTGGTCAATCGATCAATGAATGAGCGGTCAACTCCTCCTGACGGCCGAGAGGGCAGAGACGTCCCGAGTGCTGGCGCCGCTGAGGGTTCCAATCCGGGTTCCGGCCGCTGCCCGTGACTTGACCGCATTCCCGAGTGGGGCGAGTTGGTGGTCTCCACCCGGCCACAAAGGTGGCAGGCCGTGCCGTGACATCGGCGCCCCGGTCGCGGGGATGAGCAAATTCGTTTGGAGAAAGAGCGGCGCCCTCCTCCGTGTTCGAGAACGGACCGGGGGAAGCAGACAGGACGGAGCTACCCTCTGAGATGCCTCCAAGTGAGTCGTGATCAGCACGGCGGAGGGCAGCACTCCCCCACCCGAGCGTGACCTCCGAACCCGCTCTCTCTCACACACACAGAGTCAATGCTTGTCCTATGACGGTCAAACCGAAATTTTAAAAAAATCAGAGCTGGAATGTAGACAAATTAAGTGCAGAACCACAATTTATTTGATGGGGTTGATTTGGTGGTGGTGATGGCACAGTAGGGGGCACAGGTGGTGCATCTAACACTCATCTCAGTCAGCCAACGCATGGCACCCGCTGGGTCTGTCCCGAGATCTCCTCCTGTCAGCAACGAGCCTTCGACACTTCACGTGATAGCCTCAAAGTGCACGTGGCCTGGCACGGGCACCGCGGTGACGTCACTTTCACTTAGTGGCGAATGGTGTTGCTATTGGTTGATGGTGGCGGTGATGATGGTGGTGATGGTGGAGGTGATGATGGTGGCGGTGATGATGGTGATGGTGCTGATGATGGCATTGATGATGGCGGTGGTAATGGTGGCGATGATGGCGATTGCCGTGATGAACGTAACGATAATGACGTCATCCATAACCATTAACCTCCGAGAGGAGACGACGTAGCGAGTTAATTATATCTCTCTTAGTTGGAACACTCTCCTGGGAGTATGAACACGAATTGGGTGGGGTGGGAGGAGAGGGGGAGGAGATGGTGGGGAGGATACACAGTCTAAATAAAAATGCACGAAAAATGTCAAAGCGTCCAGAGATGTGCTCGCATGCTACACCCTAATTAGGGCCATTAGCTAGCTGAGGGGTAGACGCTAATGCGCGCGCGATCCGAGTCGCGACTAATTGATATATTCATTGAATCCGTGGCAGGATCATGTGGCCGACGTGCCGCGTGTTCCGACCCGAGCGAGGAGGCGCCGAGGCCGAGGAAGTCGTCGCCGGAGCTGACCGCGAGCGGGAGTCGAACCGGGGAGGCCGGGTTCCCGAGCGCTGCGCGGGGCCCTGACCGCTCCACCACCACCACCCCCCATGCGCACGCTCGCCACGCTCACGGCAGCTTGGAGAGCTGAGGGTGGGATGACTTCCGATTTCTTGGATGTGAATTTCGGCGGAATTTCTGAAGACTTCCAAGGATTTCCACTCGGGATGACTCTGTCACCGAAAACCACCCACCCACCACCCACCCTCACATCCCACACACCCCCACCCACCCTCACCCACCCACCACCCACACCCACCCACCCTCACATCCGACCCACCCTCACACCCTTGAAGTGAGGTCTCAGCCCCCATCAGCGCCCCCGCGCCAACACTCTCATCAATCAATGACCAATCAATTAAATTTAGATTTAAAATAAAACACAAAGACGGCCGCACGGGGGCTTCACATCGGCACGGGTGGCTCCTTGAGAAATGTGGGGCGCGGTGCGGGGGCGGTTGGGGGGAGGGGCTCCGAGAGGGGGGGGGGGGCGGGGGGAGTCGCTATCGGGTTGTGGTGGTGAAGGATGGCCGGATTGGGATGCTGTGGGGTTTGACAGCGGAGCTGGGAAACAGTTTATGATTGGCTGCTGACGAGTTGACACCTCATTTAACAGCCCCGCGTGTGTGTGTTTGCGCGTGTGTGTGCGTGTGTGCGCGGGTGCGTGCGCGCGTGCGTGCGCGTGTGTGTGCGCGCGTGTGCGCGCGTGTGCGCGTGTGTGCGCGCGTGCGTGTGTGTGCGCGTGTGTGTTCGTGTGTGTGTGCGTGTGTGCATACGTGTGTGTGCGCGTGTGTTCGCGTGTGTGTTCGTGTATGCGTGTGTGTGCGTGTGTGGTGTGCGTGTGTGCGTGTGTGCATGCGTGTGTGTGCGCGTGTGTGTTCGTGTGTGTGTGTTCGTGTGTGTGCGCGGGTGTGTGTGCATGCGTGTGTGTGTGCGTGTGTGTGCGTGTGTGCATGCGTGTGTGTGCGCGTGTGTGCGCATGTGTGTGCGCGTGTGTGCGCGTGTGTGTTCGTGTGTGCGTGTGTGTGCGGGTGTGTGTGTGTGTTCGTGTGTGTGCGTGTGTGTGCGTGTGTGCATGCGTGTGTGTGCGCGTGTGTGCGCGTGTGTGTTCGTGTGTGTGTGTTCGTGTGTGTGTTTGCGCGTGTGTGTGTGCATGCGTGTGTGTGTGCGTGTGTGCGCGTGTGTGTTCGTGTGTGTGCGCGTGTGTGTGTGCATGCGTGTGTGTGTGCGTGCGCGCGAGAGCGATTGGGGGGAGTGGTGGCGCACCGGTTAGCGCACTGCGCTACGAACTCGGCGACCCGAAATCGATTCCTGCTCACGGCCAACAGCAACATTTGCCCCATCAGTCTGTCAAGGCTATACGGGGGATCTTTGTCTTTGTTGTCTGCGAGAGTGAGTGAGTGTGTTTCCCAGTCGGAGCTCGCTCACAGCACTTACCCCATCAGTCTGTCAAGGCTATACGGGGGATCTTTGTCTTTGTTGTCTGCGAGAGTGAGTGAGTCTGTTTCCCAGTCGGAGCTCGCTCACAGCACTTACCCCATCAGTCTGTTAAGGCTATACGGGGGATCTTTGTCTTTTTGTCCCAGCCGGTAGCGCGTTCGCCGTTTCTCGTCACAGAGGTTCGCGGTTGGAACCCAGCGGCTGCCCTTGTCGTTTAGAAGCACGCGTTTAGAGTAGTTGGCTGCTGTGAATGTCCACGCGATGATAAGGCCACTTCGTCGAGCTATCATTTGTGATAGACAGCTCGCTTCTGATAAACAAAGCTACATCGCTCAGCGGGGCCCTTAAGAGGCAACAATATAAACATTTGTTTTTGTTTAATTTAGAATGACCACAATGACGCGACGCGCCATCTGCGTCACCCACAGCGGGGGGGAGTTAAAGACCCCGTGACGTGGGTCGTAAGAGCAGCCCATTGCGCCAGGGTCAACATTTTTCAAATTCGAAAATGACCCTGCAAATAACTCAATTGGGAGAAACACAAAGATCCCCCGTGTAGCCTTAACAGACTGTTGGGGCAAGTGCTGTTAGCGAGCAGCACGTGTGAAGGCGGCACAGCACACGAGGGGTTTGGGTGCCCAACACCACGCCCGACCGCCTTTGTCTCCTCAGCGGCGATGTTCTTTACACACCGCACCAGGTACTCATTTGAGGCTGAGTCGACCTAGGGGGAGGCTGGGTTCGTAGCGCAGCGCCACCCGCTACGAGACAACAGGGGAGGCAGAGCCTCTCACCTGACATACTCCAATGGAAATAGCTGTTACGAAAAAAATTACGATTTTTGTTTCCCCACTGATCTGTGCCCCAAATGTCATCTCTGTACGATTCCAATGGCGACAGAGAGATAGCAACGGGCACGCGCTCCATCCCGTGTCTGGGGGGCTGCGCAACCCGAGGGGAGGCTGAGCGCGTCGCTGCCTCCTCCTCGTCGCTCCCTGCGGGTGCAGCGGAGCGCCGCAAATGTGGCGATTTGGACTTTGAAGACGATTGGAATCGTACAGAAATGACGTTACGCAGATCAGTGGTAAACATCTTGATTTTTACTCTGTAATATTTTGTTACTTTCCGCAACGGCTCCCCCCACACTGTGAAAACACGCATACGGAGCAAGTGTAGCCCCCCCCCACCCTGACTCATGCCCCCAACGTCCCCTCTCGCAAATGCGACTCACTGAAGGCGTCTCGAGTTCAAATACCGCAAACACAGCAAGCCACATCACGCCTTATAGTGGCTGTAGCCACAGAGTGGTGAGAACACGGGCTGGATGGCTGATGACTGGTGTGGTGTGTGTGATTTAAGAGGGTCCCAGTTTGGTTGCAGGGAAGGGTGTGTGGTGTAGTGTAGTGTGTAGTGTATAGTAGTGTAGTGTATAGTAGTGTATAATGTAGTTTATAGTGTAGTGTATAGTGTAGTGTGTTGTGTAGTGTGTAGTGTAGTGTATAGTGTAGTGTATAGTGTAGTGTGTAGTGTAGTGTATAGTGTGTAGTGTAGTTTATAGTGTATAGTGTAGTTTATAGTGTAGTGTATAGTGTAGTGTGTTGTGTAGTGTGTAGTGTAGTGTATAGTGTAGTGTATAGTGTAGTGTGTAGTGTAGTGTATAGTGTGTAGTGTATAGTGTCGTGTATAGTGTGTAGTGTAGTGTATAGTGTGTAGTGTAGTGTATAGTGTATAGTGTAGTTTATAGTGTAGTGTATAGTGTAGTGTGTTGTGTAGTGTAGTGTATAGTGTAGTGTATAGTGTAGTGTGTAGTATAGTGTATAGTGTAGTGTATAGTGTAGTGTATAGTGCAGTGTGTAACGGGTTCCAGAGACACTTGTAGAGGTAACTTCTTTATTACAATCCAACAGCACTCCAACAGTCCAACAGTCCTGATACTCTGTAACAACTCCCAGGTACACAGCCTAGCTACACAGCAGAGGTGGGACAAAGTCATTGTTATGCAAGTCCAAGTCGAGTCGCAAGTCATCAAATTCATGACTCGAGTCTGACTCGAGTCCAAGTCACATGACTCGAGTCCACATCTCATAGGTGGGACAAAGTCATTGTTATGCAAGTCCAAGTCGAGTCGCAAGTCATCAAATTCATGACTCGAGTCTGAATCGAGTCCAAGTCACATGACTCGAGTCCACACCTCTGCTACACAGCCTAGATACACTACTCTGGCTACGCTCTGGAACTCGCCCTCACAAGGTCGTAGAGTCGGGAGTTCCAGAGTCCCACCACTGGCTCTCACAGCGTCCCAGGATCCTCAGATGGCTGGTCTTGGGTCTTGAGCTACGACTGGCCCTGATCGTCCAGGGAGCTCCCCTTTTATGCATAGTTCCCAACGAGGGGTGGGGGCGTGTGCGCCCCCAGATATCCCACAGAGCACACCCAGCCCCCCCCGTTGGTGGCGCCAAGCGGCTTAAGCGCCTGGGCCGCCTGGGAACCCAACGCCTGGCGCCAAGAGGCTTAAGCGTCTGACCCGCCTGGGAACCCAGCGCCTGGCGCCAAGGGCCCAAGCGCCTGGCCCGCCCAGGGTCCCAGAGCCCCCAGCAGCCCCTCCCTTCTTATGTCACTACATTACCCTCCTCTATGTAGCCTCCAGCCGTCCCGGCTGTCAATAATTAGAAAGTTTAAATTAACGAAAGGGAGAGAGAGAAAAAAACACGCGAGCCTCAACAGGAAAAGAAAAGAGAACAAGAAAGCAAACATAAATACCATAACCAACCTGTACAACTTTACACTATATACAAGCATCAATCAACAAAAAGGTGAAGCAATGACACGTGAACAAACGACCCATGGCACACCTAGCCCTCCTCGACATCCGCATAGAAAACGGGGAATTAACAACAACAAATATACAGATTCCGACGCGTTGGATGCACAACCACCGCATGGATGGCAGGGTTCCACACCACCCTGCCAGCCTCCCATCCATCAGGTGAAGAGAAGGCGAAGACCAACATGTCGAGCATCCCTCTACACACACTAATCCGGACGTCTGTCTACGTTCCGGGTCGAGAAATCGTACTTCAGGGCCGACCCATGTACTGGGCACAGAAGTCGCACTTCAGGGCTGCTCCAGGATCTACATTTGAAAAAATATATATAAAATTGACATGACACAAACAAAATAAATCTGCCTGCTCCTGTCTATAAATGGTGGCCGCACGCGCGAACCGCATCTCCAAGGCATCCTGTGCTTGCGTCCCAGCAGCCCTCAATGAGGACCACCACCGACATTACATGTCAACCGTTAGCACCCCCCGCCTTTCCAACGTGGCGTCTCCATCCTAAAACCCCGCACGTCGGCCATATCGGGGGGGAATTTTTATGTTACCACCCCATCGCCTTTCCGACGCGGCGTCACAACCAGTAGCACGCGTCGGCCATATCGGGGGAACTTCAACCCAGTCTCTCTCCAAGACTCGCATCGCAGCATATAGCTGTACCGACCGAGCTGAGACGACCCAGTCTCTCTCCAAGACTCGCATCGCAGCATATAGCTGTACCGACCGAGCTGAGACGACCCAGTCTCTCTCCAAGACTCGCATCGCAGCATATAGCTGTACCGACCAAGCTGAGACGACCCAGTCTCTCTCCAAGACTCACATCGCAGCATATAGCTGTACCGACCGAGCTGAGACGACCCATCGTTCACTCCCTGCACAACATGCACCCTAACAACTGAGGGATACAGTCCCAACGTAACGGGACAACTACACCTGAACACCACGAATCTCCAGCCCACTGTTTCAACGCGCCTCGGAGTGTTTCAATCTCCGGGCCGTCAGGGCGAGCCTACTGCTCCAGACGCACCACAGAGGATCTCAACCTCCGGGCCATCAGGTCAAGCCATCAGCCATTCCACGACGGGACCACACTCTCCGAGCCATGTGAGCGCACAGCCCACTAGGCTAGACATGCCACGGAGTGTTTCAATCTCCGGGCTGTCAGGTCAAGCCGTCAGCCATAGTATGACGGGACCACACTCTCCGAGCCATGTGAGCACACAGCCCACTAGGCTAGACATGCCACGGAGTGTCTCTATCTCCGGGCTGTCAGGTCAAGCCGTCAGCCATAGCATGACGGGACCACAACTCTCGTGTTAGACACGCAACACCCGCTGGGCCATCCTGGTCAGGATCTGCACCCCAAGATATTTTAGAGCCAGCATGACAATTCCAAATCCTTGGCAGCATGTCACCATCTCAAGATACATGCCCCATACAGTCTATACATCGTTAACAATGACAGCACAAGCTATACATGAACAATCACGACCAAAGTTCAATACAAACCATACATTGTTAACAATCACAAGCAAAGTTTCGCACACACATTGACAACACTCACGAGCGAAGCTCCACACAGTTTACCCAACAACAATCACGACTCTCCGACGACAACGAAGAAAATGTCAACAAAAATCATTAATTCGGAGCGCGTAAATGGACGAAATGTCAGGGGCCTGGTCTCCCGACCTCCAACCTTTGGCCAGAGCAGCAGAGGCAACGACCAGCGTGTCGATCGATGTGCCGGCCTCAGCGCCGGTTACAGTAAGAATGGCGCCTTCACTGTCCCGTCGCAGCGCTGATGACGCGGTATGCTAGGTTGAAGCCAGCTGTCGTCCGGCGGTGAAGGTCGCAGCGCTGATGACGCGGCGTTGTTTGGTTTGACCACGCTGGGCCCGGAAGTGACGTCGCTCCCAGCAGTCATTGCTCCCCCGGCAGAAGTGACGACACACCCGGAAGCATCCCCCACATCCGTGGGGGGAACGCCGGTGGCGGGAACGGCGGTGGCGTCCACCATGTTTGTGGCGGCGGCGGCGGGCTCGGGCGAGCGCCGCACCTCCTCTCTCCCTCCCGCCATCGCCTGTGAGCGCCACATCCCGCCCAGGAGGGAGGCGGTGGTGCAGAGCAGCTCTGCGAGGCGAAGCAGCGCCTCCTCTATCCCTGCTCCCGACGCTGGAGAGGGGACGGTCGGCGGAGCAGACAGCTGCTCAGCCGGCGGTGCAGCGTCGCTGTCGGCCGGCGGTGCGGTGTTGTTGTCGGCCGGCGGTGCAGCGCCGCTGTCGGCCGGCGGTGCGGCATCGTTGTCGGCCGGCGTTGGCCGCCCCATCGCTGCTTGCTCCTCGACATCGCCATCAGGACTGAAGGTACGTGGCTTACTTCTTGTCTCCATAGCCACTTCTGACTCCAAATGTAACGGGTTCCGGAGACACTTGTAGAGGTAACTTCTTTATTACAATCCAACAGCACTCCAACAGTCCAACAGTCCTGATACTCACAACAACTCCCAGGTACACAGCCTAGGTACACAGCCTAGATACACTACTCTGGCTACGCTCTGGAACTCGCCCTCACAAGGTCGTAGAGTCGGGAGATCCAGAGTCCCACCACTGGCTCTCACAGCGTCCCAGGGTCCTCAGATGGCTGGTCTTGGGTCTTGGGTCTTGAGCTACGACTGGCCCTGATCGTCCAGGGAGCTCCCCTTTTATGCCAAGTCTCCAACGAGGGGTGGGGCCGTGTGCACCCCCAGATATCCCACAGGCGCCAAGCGGCTTAAGCGCCTGGGCCGCCAGGGAACCCAACGCCTGGCGCCAAGAGGCTTAAGCGTCTGACCCGCCTGGGAACCCAGCGACTGGCGCCAAGGGGCCCAAGCGCCTGGCCCGCCCAGGGTGCCAGAGCCCCCAGCAGCCCCTCCCTTCTTATGTCACTACAAGTGTATAGTGTAGTGTATAGTGTAGTGTATAGTGTAGTGTATAGTGTAGTGTGTAGTATATAGCAGTGGCGGCTCCTGCCTAAATCTCTCAGGGGGGGGAAATGTTTGGATGATTGATAAGGATAAGGTCCACCCATGCAATGGATAAATTAACAGCTTAAGCATGACTTCACTACTTTAATATTAATGAAAAATAAAGTGACTCTTACAATACATCTCCTTGTTTGTTTCTATACTCACTATTATTACACTGCTTACATCACATTACTCGCTTAATACACTGTTTACTTATACTGAAATTTTGCTCTTCTCTCTTTCAAAGTAGCAAAGTGATCAATTACTCTCTCATTGAAAGCAGGCATGTTCCTGACTAGTTCCCTCTCCATAGAAAGCATAGCCAGTGCATTCAGACGTTTCTGTCCCATTACATTTCTCAGGAATGTCTTGATTCTCTTTAAGGTTGAGAAACACCTCTCAGCTTCAGCAGTTGTCATGGGAGTGGTTATGAGGATGTTCAACAGAGCAACAGTCTCTGAAAAAGTATCCTGGAGGTTGTACTTCAGCAAAACCTGGTACAGCGCCAGTGCACCACAGCAGCCCTTGAATTCTGGACTCTCATAAATGAGAGACAGTTCAGTCTTCAGCTTCGCCTTATTTAACATAGGGTATGCCCTGATAGTGATGTTCAGAGCCTCAACAGGGAATGTATGGCCATGCTGTTGAAACATCTCTCCTTGTAGCAGCGTGGCACTTACAAGGTGGTCGGTAAAGGAGAACCTTTCTTTGGTGTGGACCAAGATTGTGTCGCAGACCTGACAAAATAAATACATTTATTTTAGTTATAAAATAAATTATTTATTATAATATAAATATGGAGATACAAGGTTTCCATCCCGACAGCAACAATGTATCAGGCAGAATCCATATTTTATATCTCCATATTTTTTCAAAAATTAATGCTATTGGTCACCCTTTACATCTGTCAATGTGTTTTACAAATATTTAACCAATGAAAAGCATTAAAAAAGCTTGGAAATTATTTTGGGGACAAAACAGGTTTTCTTTCGTTTCCTGAAAAGTAACAGTTTTAGACATACAAGGCTTCCCTCCGACAGCGATGTTTGTTCCCACCAATCGCTGCATAAGTTAAGGATACGTATGATGACGTAATCACGTTAGTGCGAGCCCTCCCGGAACCCATAGAGAATGCATTGCAGTGCCTGCAGTTCGAAAAAAAACATCTTTGAATGTAAGTCTATGGGAACACTCTGGGCGATTCTCAGCCAGAGTGAAATCGCCCAAAAAGAGGCGGTACTCCACAGACCGTGACATGACGCTGATTGGACTATATCCAGAGGCACAGTGACGGCTAGCGTAACTCTGTGGTTGAATGAGATTGTGAATGTGTTTGAAAAAGTCCCTTTCACACTTTGGTGGTGCGTCGCCCAATCGTCCTAATGAAGAAACCGTCCCTGGTGTATAGTGTAGTGTAGTGTGTAGTGTATAGTGTAGTGTATAATGTAGTGTATAGTGTGTAGTGTAGTGTGTAGTGTGTAGTGTATAGTGTAGTGTGTATTGTATAGTGTAGTGTAGTGTATAGTGTAGTGTATAGTGTAGTGTATCGTGTAGTGTAGTGTATAGTGTAGTGTATAGTGTAGTGTGTAGTGTATAGTGTAGTGTATAGTGTGTAATGTATAGTGTAGTGTATAGTGTAGTGTATAGTGTAGTGTATAGTACAAGACGGTGGTGAGGCCGGTGCTGTTGTAAGGCGCCGAGTGCTGGGGCACAACAAAGTTGTGGCAATGGCAGAGGTGAGGATGTTGAGGTGGATGTTTGGGTTTAACGAGGAAGGACAGGGGGGTGAGAAATTAAGAAGTGAGAGGAAGACTCGAGGGGGTAGAAATCACAGAGAAGATGAGAGAGAGGCTGCTGTGGCTGGGTCATGTGGAGAGACAACAGGACAATGATGTGGGTCAGAAGGTGGCAGCGTGGACAGGGCAGAGTGGACAGGGCAGAGTGGACAGGGCAGCGTGGACAGGGCAGCATGGACAGGGCAGCGTGGACAGGGCAGAGTGGACAGGGCAGAGTGGACAGGGCAGAGTGGACAGGGCAGCGTGGACAGGGCAGAGTGGACAGGGCAGCGTGGACCGGGCAGAGTGGACAGGGCAGAGTGGACAGGGCAGAGTAGACAGGGCGGAGTGGACAGGGCAGAGTAGACAGGGCAGCGTGGACAGGGCAGAGTGGACAGGGCAGAGTGGACAGGGCAGCGTGGACAGGGCAGAGTGGACAGGGCAGCGTGGACAGGGCAGAGTGGACATGGCAGCGTGGACAGGGCAGCGTGGACAGGGCAGAGTAGACAGGGCAGCGTGGACAGGGCAGAGTGGACAGGGCAGCGTGGACAGGGCAGAGTGGACAGGGCAGAGTGGACAGGGCAGAGTGGACAGGGCAGAGTGGACAGGGCAGAGTGGACAGGGCAGAGTGGACAGGGCAGAGTGGATGGGGCAGCGTGGACAGGGCAGAGTAGACAGGGCAGCGTGGACAGGGCAGAGTGGACAGGGCAGCGTGGACAGGGCAGAGTGGACAGGGCAGCGTGGACAGGGCAGAGTGGACAGGGCAGAGTGGACGGGGCAGAGTGGACAGGGCAGAGTGGACAGGGCAGCGTGGACAGGGCAGAGTGGACAGGGCAGAGTGGACAGGGCAGAGTGGACAGGGCAGAGTGGACGGGGCAGCATGGACAGGGCAGAGTAGACAGGGCAGCGTGGACAGGGCAGAGTGGACAGGGCAGCGTGGACAGGGCAGAGTGGACAGGGCAGCGTGGACAGGGCAGCGTGGACAGGGCAGAGTAGACAGGACAGCGTGGACAGGGCAGAGTGGACAGGGCAGAGCGGACAGGGCAGCGTGGATAGGGCAGAGTGGACAGGGCAGCGTGGACAGGGCAGCGTGGACAGGGCAGAGTGGACAGGGCAGAGTGGACGGGGCAGCGTGGACAGGGCAGAGTAGACAGGGCAGCGTGGACAGGGCAGAGTGGACAGGGCAGCGTGGACAGGGCAGAGTGGACAGAGCAGAGTGGACAGGGCAGCGTGGACAGGGCAGAGTGGACAGGGCAGAGTGGACAGGGCAGAGTGGACAGGGCAGCGTGGACAGGGCAGAGTAGACAGGGCAGCGTGGACAGGGCAGAGTGGACAGGGCAGCGTGGACAGGGCAGAGTGGACAGAGCAGAGTGGACAGGGCAGCGTGGACAGGGCAGAGTGGACAGGGCAGAGTGGACAGGGCAGAGTGGACAGGGCAGCGTGGACAGGGCAGAGTGGACGGGGCAGCGTGGACAGGGCAGAGTAGACAGGGCAGCGTGGACAGGGCAGAGTGGACAGGGCAGCGTGGACAGGGCAGAGTGGACAGGGCAGAGTGGACAGGGCAGCGTGGACAGGGCAGAGTGGACAGGGCAGAGTGGACAGGGCAGCGTGGACAGGGCAGCGTGGACAGGGCAGAGTGGACAGGGCAGCGTGGACAGGGCAGCGTGGACAGGGCAGAGTGGACAGGGCAGCGTGGACAGGGCAGAGTGGACAGGGCAGCGTGGAATGGGCAGAGTGGAAAGGGCAGAGTAGACAGGGCAGCGTGGAATGGGCAGAGTGGAAAGGGCAGAGTAGACAGGGCAGCGTGGACAGGGCAGAATGGACAGGGCAGCGTGGACAGGGCAGAGTGGACAGGGCAGAGTGGACAGGGCAGAGTGGACAGGGCAGCGTGGACAGGGCAGAGTGGACAGGGCAGAGTGGACAGGGCAGCGTGGACAGGGCAGCGTGGACAGGGCAGAGTGGACAGGGCAGCGTGGACAGGGCAGAGTGGACAGGGCAGAGTGGACAGGGCAGAGTGGACGGGGCAGCGTGGACGGGGCAGAGTGGACGGGGCAGCGTGGACAGGGCAGCGTGGACGGGGCAGAGTGGACGGGGCAGCGTGGACAGGGCAGCGTGGACAGGGCAGAGTAGACAGGGCAGAGTGGACGGGGCAGAGTAGACGGGGCAGAGTGGACGGGGCAACGTGGACAGGGCAGAGTGGACAGGGCAGCGTGGACAGGGCAGCGTGGACAGGGCAGCGTGGACAGGGCAGCGTGGACAGGGCAGAGTGGACAGGGCAGAGTGGACAGGGCAGAGTGGACAGGGCAGCGTGGACAGGGCAGAGTGGACAGGGCAGCGTGGACCGGGCAGAGTGGACAGGGCAGAGTGGACAGGGCAGAGTAGACAGGGCGGAGTGGACAGGGCAGAGTAGACAGGGCAGCGTGGACAGGGCAGAGTGGACAGGGCAGAGTGGACAGGGCAGCGTGGACAGGGCAGAGTGGACAGGGCAGCGTGGACAGGGCAGAGTGGACATGGCAGCGTGGACAGGGCAGCGTGGACAGGGCAGAGTAGACAGGGCAGCGTGGACAGGGCAGAGTGGACAGGGCAGCGTGGACAGGGCAGAGTGGACAGGGCAGAGTGGACAGGGCAGAGTGGACAGGGCAGAGTGGACAGGGCAGAGTGGACAGGGCAGCATGGACAGGGCAGAGTGGACAGGGCAGAGTGGATGGGGCAGCGTGGACAGGGCAGAGTAGACAGGGCAGCGTGGACAGGGCAGAGTGGACAGGGCAGCGTGGACAGGGCAGAGTGGACAGGGCAGCGTGGACAGGGCAGAGTGGACAGGGCAGAGTGGACGGGGCAGAGTGGACAGGGCAGAGTGGACAGGGCAGCGTGGACAGGGCAGAGTGGACAGGGCAGAGTGGACAGGGCAGAGTGGACAGGGCAGAGTGGACGGGGCAGCATGGACAGGGCAGAGTAGACAGGGCAGCGTGGACAGGGCAGAGTGGACAGGGCAGCGTGGACAGGGCAGAGTGGACAGGGCAGCGTGGACAGGGCAGCGTGGACAGGGCAGAGTAGACAGGACAGCGTGGACAGGGCAGAGTGGACAGGGCAGAGCGGACAGGGCAGCGTGGATAGGGCAGAGTGGACAGGGCAGCGTGGACAGGGCAGCGTGGACAGGGCAGAGTGGACAGGGCAGAGTGGACGGGGCAGCGTGGACAGGGCAGAGTAGACAGGGCAGCGTGGACAGGGCAGAGTGGACAGGGCAGCGTGGACAGGGCAGAGTGGACAGAGCAGAGTGGACAGGGCAGCGTGGACAGGGCAGAGTGGACAGGGCAGAGTGGACAGGGCAGAGTGGACAGGGCAGCGTGGACAGGGCAGAGTAGACAGGGCAGCGTGGACAGGGCAGAGTGGACAGGGCAGCGTGGACAGGGCAGAGTGGACAGAGCAGAGTGGACAGGGCAGCGTGGACAGGGCAGAGTGGACAGGGCAGAGTGGACAGGGCAGAGTGGACAGGGCAGCGTGGACAGGGCAGAGTGGACGGGGCAGCGTGGACAGGGCAGAGTAGACAGGGCAGCGTGGACAGGGCAGAGTGGACAGGGCAGCGTGGACAGGGCAGAGTGGACAGGGCAGAGTGGACAGGGCAGCGTGGACAGGGCAGAGTGGACAGGGCAGAGTGGACAGGGCAGCGTGGACAGGGCAGCGTGGACAGGGCAGAGTGGACAGGGCAGCGTGGACAGGGCAGCGTGGACAGGGCAGAGTGGACAGGGCAGAGTGGACAGGGCAGCATGGACAGGGCAGAGTGGACAGGGCAGAGTGGACAGGGCAGCGTGGACAGGGCAGAGTGGACAGGGCAGCGTGGAATGGGCAGAGTGGAAAGGGCAGAGTAGACAGGGCAGCGTGGACAGGGCAGAATGGACAGGGCAGCGTGGACAGGGCAGAGTGGACAGGGCAGAGTGGACAGGGCAGAGTGGACAGGGCAGCGTGGACAGGGCAGAGTGGACAGGGCAGAGTGGACAGGGCAGCGTGGACAGGGCAGCGTGGACAGGGCAGAGTGGACAGGGCAGCGTGGACAGGGCAGAGTGGACAGGGCAGAGTGGACAGGGCAGAGTGGACGGGGCAGCGTGGACAGGGCAGAGTGGACGGGGCAGCGTGGACAGGGCAGCGTGGACGGGGCAGAGTGGACGGGGCAGCGTGGACAGGGCAGCGTGGACAGGGCAGAGTAGACAGGGCAGAGTGGACAGGGCAGAGTAGACGGGGCAGAGTGGACGGGGCAACGTGGACAGGGCAGAGTGGACAGGGCAGCGTGGACAGGGCAGAGTGGGCAGGGCAGAGTGGACAGGGCAGCGTGGAAAGGGCAGAGTGGACAGGGCAGAGTGGACAGGGCAGAGTGGACAGGGCAGCGTGGACAGGGCAGAGTGGACGGGGCAGCGTGGACAGGGCAGAGTAGACAGGGCAGCGTGAACAGGGCAGAGTGGACAGGGCAGCGTGGACAGGGCAGAGTGGACAGGGCAGAGTGGACAGGGCAGCGTGGACAGGGCAGCGTGGACAGGGCAGAGTGGACAGGGCAGAGTGGACAGGGCAGAGTGGACAGGGCAGAGTGGACAGGGCAGCGTGGACGGGGCAGCGTGGACGGGGCAGAGTGGACAGGGCAGCGTGGACAGGGCAGCGTGGACGGGGCAGAGTGGACGGGGCAGCGTGGACAGGGCAGAGTAGACAGGGCAGAGTGGACAGGGCAGAGTAGACGGGGCAGAGTGGACGGGGCAACGTGGACAGGGCAGAGTGGACAGGGCAGCGTGGACAGGGCAGAGTGGACAGGGCAGAGTGGACAGGGCAGCATGGACAGGGCAGAGTGGACAGGGCAAAGTGGACAGGGCAGAGTGGACAGGGCAGCGTGGACAGGGCAGAGTGGACGGGGCAGCGTGGACAGGGCAGAGTAGACAGGGCAGCGTGGACAAGGCAGCATGGACAGGGCAGAGTGGACAGGGCAGAGTGGACAGGGCAGAGTGGACAGGGCAGCGTGGACAGGGCAGAGTGGACGGGGCAGCGTGGACAGGGCAGAGTAGACAGGGCAGCGTGAACAGGGCAGAGTGGACAGGGCAGCGTGGACAGGGCAGAGTGGACAGGGCAGAGTGAACAGGGCAGCGTGGACAGGGCAGAGTGGACAGGGCAGAGTGGACAGGGCAGCGTGGACAGGGCAGAGTGGACGGGGCAGCGTGGACAGGGCAGAGTAGACAGGGCAGCGTGAACAGGGCAGAGTGGACAGGGCAGCGTGGACAGGGCAGAGTGGACAGGGCAAAGTGGACAGGGCAGCGTGGACAGGGCAGAGTGGACAGGGCAGCGTGGACAGGGCAGCGTGGACAGGGCAGAGTGGACAGGGCAGCGTGGACAGGGCAGCGTGGACAGGGCAGAGTGGACAGGGCAGAATGGACAGGGCAGAGTGGACAGGGCAGCGTGGACAGGGCAGAGTGGACAGGGCAGAATGGACAGGGCAGAGTGGACAGGGCAGCGTGGACAGGGCAGAGTGGACAGGGCAGCGTGGACAGGGCAGAGTGGACAGGGCAGAGTAGACAGGGCAGCGTGGACAGGGCAGAGTGGACAGGGCAGCGTGGACAGGGCAGAGTGGACAGGGCAGCGTGGACAGGGCAGAGTGGACAGGGCAGAGTGGACAGGGCAGCGTGGACAGGGCAGCGTGGACAGGGCAGAGTGGACAGGGCAGAGTGGACAGGGCAGCGTGGACAGGGCAGCGTGGACAGGTTAGAGTGGACAGGGCAGAGTGGACAGGGCAGAGTGGACAGGGCAGCGTGGACGGGGCAGTGTGGACGGGGCAGAGTGGACGGGGCAGCGTGGACAGGGCAGCGTGGACGGGGCAGAGTGGACGGGGCAGCGTGGACATAGCAGCATGGACAGGGCAGCGTGGGCAGGGCAGAGTAGACAGGGCAGAGTGGACGGCAGAGTAGACGGGGCAGAGTGGACGGGGCAACGTGGACAGGGCAGCGTAGACAGGGCAGAGTGGACAGGGCAGCGTGAACAGGGCAGAGTGGACAGGGCAGCGTGGACAGGGCAGAGTGGACAGGGCAGAGTGGACAGGGCAGCGTGGACAGGGCAGCGTGGACAGGGCAGAGTGGACAGGGCAGAGTGGACAGGGCAGAGTGGACAGGGCAGCGTGGACGGGGCAGCGTGGACGGGGCAGAGTGGACAGGGCAGCGTGGACAGGGCAGCGTGGACGGGGCAGAGTGGACGGGGCAGCGTGGACAGGGCAGAGTAGACAGGGCAGAGTGGACAGGGCAGAGTAGACGGGGCAGAGTGGACGGGGCAACGTGGACAGGGCAGAGTGGACAGGGCAGCGTGGACAGGGCAGAGTGGACAGGGCAGAGTGGACAGGGCAGCATGGACAGGGCAGAGTGGACAGGGCAAAGTGGACAGGGCAGAGTGGACAGGGCAGCGTGGACAGGGCAGAGTGGACGGGGCAGCGTGGACAGGGCAGAGTAGACAGGGCAGCGTGGACAAGGCAGCATGGACAGGGCAGAGTGGACAGGGCAGAGTGGACAGGGCAGAGTGGACAGGGCAGCGTGGACAGGGCAGAGTGGACGGGGCAGCGTGGACAGGGCAGAGTAGACAGGGCAGCGTGAACAGGGCAGAGTGGACAGGGCAGCGTGGACAGGGCAGAGTGGACAGGGCAGAGTGAACAGGGCAGCGTGGACAGGGCAGAGTGGACAGGGCAGAGTGGACAGGGCAGCGTGGACAGGGCAGAGTGGACGGGGCAGCGTGGACAGGGCAGAGTAGACAGGGCAGCGTGAACAGGGCAGAGTGGACAGGGCAGCGTGGACAGGGCAGAGTGGACAGGGCAAAGTGGACAGGGCAGCGTGGACAGGGCAGAGTGGACAGGGCAGCGTGGACAGGGCAGCGTGGACAGGGCAGAGTGGACAGGGCAGCGTGGACAGGGCAGCGTGGACAGGGCAGAGTGGACAGGGCAGAATGGACAGGGCAGAGTGGACAGGGCAGCGTGGACAGGGCAGAGTGGACAGGGCAGAATGGACAGGGCAGAGTGGACAGGGCAGCGTGGACAGGGCAGAGTGGACAGGGCAGCGTGGACAGGGCAGAGTGGACAGGGCAGAGTAGACAGGGCAGCGTGGACAGGGCAGAGTGGACAGGGCAGCGTGGACAGGGCAGAGTGGACAGGGCAGCGTGGACAGGGCAGAGTGGACAGGGCAGAGTGGACAGGGCAGCGTGGACAGGGCAGCGTGGACAGGGCAGAGTGGACAGGGCAGAGTGGACAGGGCAGCGTGGACAGGGCAGCGTGGACAGGTTAGAGTGGACAGGGCAGAGTGGACAGGGCAGAGTGGACAGGGCAGCGTGGACGGGGGCAGTGTGGACGGGGCAGAGTGGACGGGGCAGCGTGGACAGGGCAGCGTGGACGGGGCAGAGTGGACGGGGCAGCGTGGACATAGCAGCATGGACAGGGCAGCGTGGGCAGGGCAGAGTAGACAGGGCAGAGTGGACGGCAGAGTAGACGGGGCAGAGTGGACGGGGGCAACGTGGACAGGGCAGCGTAGACAGGGCAGAGTGGACAGGGCAGAGTGGACAGGGCAGAGTGGACAGGGCAGCGTGGACAGTGCAGAGTGGACAGGGCAGCTTGGACAGGGCAGCGTGGACTGGGCAGCGTGGACAGGGCAGAGTGGACAGGGCAGAGTGGACAGGGCATCGTAGACAGGGCAGAGTGGACAGGGCAGAGTGGACAGGGCAGCGTGGACAGGGCAGCGTGGACAGGGCAGAGTGGACAGGGCAGAGTGGACAGGGCAGCGTGGACAGGGGCAGAGTGGACAGGGCAGCGTGGACAGGGCAGAGTGGACAGGGCAGAGTGGACAGGGCAGAGTGGGCAGGGCAGAGTGGACAGGGCAGAGTGGACAGGGCAGAGTGGACAGGGCAGAGTGGACAGGGCAGAGTGGACAAGGGCAGAGTGGACAGGGCAGCGTGGACAGGGCAGCGTGGACTGGGCAGCGTGGACAGGGCAGCGTGGACAGGGCAGCGTAGACAGGGCACAGTGGACGGGGCAGAGTGGACGGGGCAGAGTAGACAGGGCAGGACAGAGTAGAGAAGGCTGGGGGTGTTCCGCTGTCTACTCTGCCCTGTCCACGTGGATGAAGGAGGAGGAGGGGAGATTGAAGCTGCAACAGACGATGCTCGCGTCACGTGGTGGACACGCTGTGCGTGGCACGGGCAGCCGGCAAGGAGCAAGTCACAGCGCATCCCTGAGGGGCGCCTCGCGGGGCCTGAAAGGGGAGTTGGCTGGGGGCAGAGACTTCGAGGGGATTGGAGGGAGAAATACAAAATGGAAATGGCGGGAAATGGAGGGTGATTGACAGGGAGGGTGGTTGGGGACTCGTCAGGGAAAGTGGGAATGTGAGTGGTGGGGGGGGGGGAATGTGAGTGGTGTGGGGGGGGAATGTGACTGGTGGGGGGGAATGTGAGTGGTGGGGGGGGGGGAATGTGAGTGGTGGGGATGTGAGTGGTGGGGGGGGGGAATGTGAGTGGTGGGGGGGGGGGGGAATGTGAGTGGTGGGGGGGGGAATGTGAGTGGTGGGGGGGGGGAATGTGAGTGGTGGGGGGGGGGAATGTGAGTGGTGGGGGGGGGAATGTGAGTGGTGGGAGGGGATGTGAGTGGTGGGGGGGGGGGAATGTGAGTGGTGGGGGGGGGGGGGGGGGAATGTGAGTGGTGGGGGCGGGGGTGAATGTGAGTGGTGGGGGGGGGGATGTGAGTGGTGGGGGGGGGAATGTGAGTGGTGGGGGGGGGGAATGTGAGTGGTGGGGGGGAATGTGAGTGGTGGGGGGGGGGAAATGTGAGTGGTGGGGGGGGGAATGTGAGTGGTGGGGGGGGATGTGAGTGGTGGGGGGGGGGGGGAATGTGAGTGGTGGGGGGGGGGGGGGAATGGTGAGTGGTGGGGGGGGGGGATGTGAGTGGTGGGGGGGGGGATGGGAGTGGTGGGGGGGGGGATGTGAGTGGTGGGGGGGGGGGGGGATGTGAGTGGTGGGGGGGGGGGGAATGTGAGTGGTGGGGGGGGGGGAATGTGAGTGGTGGGGGGGGGGAATGTGAGTGGTGGGGGAGGTGAGTGGGGGGGGGAATGTGAGTGGTGGGGGGGAATGTGAGTGGTGGGGGGGGGGGGAATGTGAGTGGTGGGGGGGAGATGTGAGTGGTGGGGGAGGGGGAATGTGAGTGGTGGGGGGGGAATGTGAGTGGTGGGGGGGAATGTGAGTGGTGGGGGGGGGAATGTGAGTGGTGGGGGGGAATGTGAGTGGGTGGGGGGGGGATGTGAGTGGTGGGGGGGGGGGGAATGTGAGTGGTGGGGGGGGATGTGAGTGGTGGGGGGGGGAATGTGAGTGGTGGGGGGGAGGATGTGAGTGGTGGGGGTGGGGGGGGGGGAATGTGAGTGGTGGGGGGGGGTATGTGAGTGGTGGGGGGGGGGAATGTGACGTGGTGGGGGGGGGCGGGACGTGAGTGGTGGGGGGATGTGAGTGGGTGGGGGGGGGGAATGTGAGTGGTGGGGGGGTGGTGGGGGGGGGAATGTGAGTGGTGGGGGGGGGGGGCGGGACGTGAGTGGTGGGGGGGATGTGAGTGGTGGGGGGGGGAGGAATGTGAGTGGTGGGGGGGATGTGAGTGGTGGGGGGGGGGGGATGTGAGTGGTGGGGGGGGTGAATGTGAGTGGTGGGGGGGGGGAATGTGAGTGGTGGGGGGGGGGAATGTGAGTGGTGGGGGGGGAATGTGAGTGGTGGGGGGGATGTGAGTGGTTGGGGGGGGGGGATTGTGAGTGGTGGGGAGGTGAATGTGAGTGGTGGGGAGGTGAATGTGAGTGGTGGAGGGGGGATGTGAGTGGTGGGGGGGGGAATGTGAGTGGTGGGGGGGGGGAATGTGAGTGGTGGGGGGGGAATGTGAGTGGTGGGGGGGGAATGTGAGTGGTGGGGGGGGGATGTGAATGGTGGGGGGGGGGGATGTGAGTGGTGGGGGGGGGGGGAATGTGAGTGGTGGGGGGGGATGTGAGTGGTGGGGGGGATGTGAGTGGTGGGGGGGGGAATGTGAGTGGTGGGGGGGGGGAATGTGAGTGGGGGGGGGGGGGGAATGTGAGTGGTGGTGGGGAGGATGTGAGTGGTGGGGGGGGGAAGTGGTGGGGGGGTGAATGTGAGTGGTGGGGGGGGATGTGAGTGGTGGGGGGGGGCAATGTGAGTGGTGTGGGGGGGAATGGTGTGAGTGGGGGGGGATGTGAGTGGTTGGGGGGGGGAATGTGAGTGGTGGGGAGGTGAATGTGAGTGGTGGGGGGGGGGGGATTGTTTTGAGTTGGTGGGGGGGGGGAATGTGAGTGGTGGGGAGGTGATGTGTGAGGTGGGGGGGGGATGTGAGTGGTGGGGGGGGGGAATGGGGATGTGAGTGGTGGGGGGGGATGTGAGTGGTGGGGGGGGGGAATGTGAGTGGGTGGGAGGGATGTGAGTGGTGGGGAGGAAGGAATGGAATGGCTGGGGGGGGGGGTGTCGAAGTGGGGGCGAACGCGGCAGCATGGGACGCTTGGCGGGAATCCTTGAGGAGGCTGCGTGCTGTGTGTGTGTCACTGCACAAGTCACTCGGTCACTGATGATGTAGTTACTACGTCACTGATGATGTAGTTACTACGTCCACTGATGATGTAGTTAGAACACCACTGATAATGTAGTTACTACGCCACTGATAATGTAGTCACTACACAAGTCACTACACCACTGATAATGTAGTCACTATGTCACTGATGATGTAGTTACAACACTGATAATGTAGTCACTACACCACTTATAATGTAGTTACTACGCCACTGATAATGTAGTTATTACACCACTGATAATTTAGTCACTACAACACTGAAAATGTAGTCACTACACCACTGATAATGTAGTTACTACGCCACTGATAATGTAGTTACTACGCCACTGATAATGTAGTCACTACGTCACTGATAATGTAGTTACTACACCACTGATAATGTAGTTACTACGCCACTGATAATGTAGTCACCACACCACTGATAATGTAGTCACTACACCACGGATAATGTAGTTACTACGTCACTGATAATGTGGTTACTACGCCACTGATAATGTAGTCACTACACCACTGATAATGTGGTCACTACACCACTGATAATGTAGTCACTACACCACTGATAATGTAGTCACTACGCCACTGATAATGTAGTTACTACACCACTGATAATGTAGTCACTACGCCACTGATAATGTAGTTACTACACCACTGATAATGTAGTCACTACACCACTGATAATGTAGTCACTACACCACTGCTAATGTAGTCACTACGCCACTGATAATGTAGTTACTACACCACTGATAATGTAGTTACTACACGACTGATAATGTAGTTACTACACCACTGATAATGTAGTCACTACACCACTGATAATGTAGTTACTACACCACTGATAATGTAGTTACTACACCACCGATAATGTAGTCACTACAACACTGATAATGTAATTACTACGCCAATGGTAATGTAGTCACTACACCACTGATAATGTAGTCACTACACATGTCACTACACCACTGGTAATGTAGTCACTACACCACTGATAATGTAGTCACTACACCACTGATAATGTAGTTACTACATGACTGATAATGTAGTTACTACACCACTGATAATGTAGTTACTACGCCACTGAAAATGTAGTCCCTACACCACTGATGATGTAGTCACTACACCACTGGTAATGTAGTCACTACGTCACTGACAATGTAGTCACTACACCACTGATAATGTAGTCACTACACCGCTGATAATGTAGTTACTACACCACTGATAATGTAGTTACTACGCCACTGATAATGTAGTTACTACGCCACTGATAATGTAGTCACTACACCACTGATAATGTAGTCACTACACCAATGATAATGTAGTCACTATGCCACTGTAAAACCGTTGAGGACTCTTGGACACCCGGGGTTGAGGCACACGTATTTATTCCGCAACAGTTGTCACAACCGCGGACATACAATACTGGAGGGGGTATCGGCCCCCTCACCCGGCTAGCTGGGAATACACTGCTAGCTATTTCTGACCTACCTCCTAGTCCTCCACTAACGGGCTAGGGGAGGCTGTCTGGCCCGACACTGGTAAGTCGGGCTACGGTACCCGGAGTCCCAGAGCACTAGCTCTGGTTCTCGGGACCACGCCGCTGGCTCGGTCCTGCGCGGCCCTGACAAGGGCGGCGTCCCAGGGGAGTCCAGGGCTCTAGCTAGACGATCTTCGGTCTTCACTGGTTTAGCTTTAACATTCTGCCCCGAGCCCTCTGACACATCCCCCTTTATACTCAACCCCCACTGAGGGGTGGGGCCCCGGGCTGCCTGGTGCGGACGTCGTTGAGAGCACCCCCCCGTGCACTCACGTAGCCCCGCCCACTGTGTTTGTTTCCCATAAGCTGCCATGCATAACGGCTCTCTCTCTAACACCCCTACATCACCCCCCCCCCGCATAGCTTGCAGCCGTCCCGGCTGCCAACATACAAAAAAAACGACAATAAAAGTGCATTTAACCCCTGACCGCACGTGTGCCTCACTATTTTTCAACAATAACAAGAACAACACAACAAGAACGCAACAGCAAGAAGAGAAAACAACCCGACGCACCCCCCCGATTAAATACGAATTCCGTAAAATCAGTCTGTACACAATTTGCAGGGAACCCACCACACACACAACACGCAATGAACACAACCTATGTACACATCTTCCGGCCTCACAACAGTCTGCGCATTTTAGCGCGTGTCCGTGCAGCGGGCCCCTCACATGGGGTAACCCCGGGTGGTGGACCGTCAGGTGGCAACTGTCCGTCTCGGAGTGAGTCCTCATCCGACGCCGCGTGACCCTTGGCATCCCCAGGAGGGGTGATCGGGCGTGAGCCCGTCATTCCTGATGCACCTGGAGGTGGCACAGCCGGCAAGGCATTAGGTGAGCGCGACGGAGACGGACCCAGTGAGTCGGTCGACCCCCCACATGTTTGGCCACGTGTGTGTGAAGTGGGGATGTGTACCGCAACGAAGGGTTTTAATCTAGAGGGGTGGACGAACCACCGCCGCTTCCCCCATTTGATGCGCACGCACTGCGGTCGCAAAACCTCGACCACCTCCACAGGGCCCCGCCACGGCCGCACCAGCTTAGAGGAGGTTGCGAGTGGCACTGTGTGCCCGACCCAGTCTGAGCCGCTCATTCGCTTTCTGACGGAGGTCAGAGTTTTGCATGGCAGCATCCCGTGCCTCTGTCAATTTGTCCCAAATAAAATTTTACATGGTCAGCCAATTTAGTTTTTCCCTGAGGCGCGGGGATCTGCAGCTGGGCACGAACAGGCGGGTCAGGTTCGCGGCCGTACATGAGGTAGAAGGGTGAAAATCCCGTAGCTGCGTGGGGGGCCATCCGGTACGCCGCCAATACCCCTTGAATTTGCAAGTCCCAATCGGTCTGTGAGTCCGACACCTGCTGTGACAACATTGACGCGATGGTCCGATGCAGACGCTCGACCATCCCGTCAGTCTGCGGGTGATACGGGGAGGTACGAATTTTCTTCATGCCCAGGAGCTCACAGACTTCTTTGAGCAATTTACCGGAAAAAATTTTGCCCTGGTCGGTCAGCAGCCGCTCCGGAGCACCTTTGTCCAGGACATAACCCTGAACAAAGGCCTCCACGATGGCTGCTGCCGACTGGTTGGCAAGGGGCCAGGCCATAGGCCAGCGTGTAAAATACTCCACACCAGTTAACAAATATCTATTGCCCCTGGGTGTGGCGGGGAATGGGCCCAAAATATCCAGCGCGACGAGTTCGTTAACTCTGGACACTTTGATTGACTGCAAGGGTGGGTTAGACACACGTGCTGGCGGTTTTCATTGCGCGCACCGAGGGCATGACCCCAGTAAATCCCCGACATCCTTCGTCATGCCTGGCCAAAAATAATCGAGTTGTAGTAAGGCGAGGGTCTTTTGGGTCCCCAGGTGTAGGAGGCGCTCATGTGCGGCCCACACCGCCTTGCCCCGCAACCCCGAAGGGACCACCAGACGATGTCGATGGGATTTTCCGTCCCAGTGCATCAGCAGACCATGCACCAATTCCCATGCGTCGGCATCACCCCTGCCCTGCCCAGCACAGCCGACACGACGACGCAACCCGAGGAGAGAGGTATCCTCCATCTGGAGGCGCCCCCATTCATTGACGGGCATCCCCAACAGGGAATCTTTTCCCTGTTGTGCGATTGAATTTGGAACCAATGTTTCGTCATGGCCGGCGGCCGCCAGGACCGGAACCGGTATGTCCCCTGCTGGCCTGCAACGTCCCGACCCCAGGACGCATGCACATTCGGAGGTGGTTGGCATGCGCGACAGAGCGTCAGCATTTGTGTGGCGAACGCCCTTACGGTAGGTGGTTTCAAAATCAAAATCCTGGAGGATCTCCAACCATCGGGACAATTGTCCCGATGGCTGTTGAACTCGCAGGGCGCACTGCAGTGCCGCATGATCTGTGCGGACGGTGAAATGCCGACCGTACAGATATGGGCGATACTGTTGGATGAAATAGACAATTGCCAACAGTTCCCGACGGGTGACACAATATCTTTGCTCCGCCGGAGACAACACCCGACTGCCGTACGCAACCACCCGTTCCACACTGTCAACCACCTGGGAAAGCACGCCCCCAATACCTGTGTTGCTCGCATCGGTGTCGAGCAAAAAAGGCTTAGAAAAATCGGGGTAACTCAAGGGAGGAGCTTTTACCAGGGCGTCCCGAAGGGAGCAGAAAGCAGCCTCCTCCTCCTGACCCCAGTGGAACCGAACCCCTTTTGATGTTAAAGCGTGTAGGGGTTTCGCAATCGTCGCAAAATCTGCGACGAAACGTCGGTAATACGACGCGAAGCCAATAAAACTCCTGACCTCTCCCACCGAGGTGGGAGTCGGCCAGGAGCTGACGCACTGCGTTTTGGCGGGATCGGTAGCAATACCTGAGCGCCCCACGATGTGTCCCAAATAACGCACCGAATCGCGTAACAGATGACATTTTTGGGGTTTGAATTTCAAATTAGCAGCCCGCATCTTTAGGAAAACCGCCCGCAACCTCTGGAGATGTTCGTCAAAAGTTTTACTAAAGACGATAACGTCATCCAAATAAATCAGGCACGAATCCCATTGCAATCCAGCCAAAACCAATTCCATCAAACGCTGGAAAGTTGCCGGCGCTGAGTGGAGTCCCATCGGCAACCGGTTGAATTGGAACAGGCCGTGCGGTGTACGGAAAGCAGTTTTAGGCTTTGAATCATCGTCCAGAGGAAGCTGCCAGAATCCCGAAAGTAAATCCAATGTGGAGAAGAATCGCGCTCCCGCCAAGGCGTCCAGCGATTCGTCCATCCGTGGGAGCGGGTATGCGTCGGCAACCGAAATTTTGTTAAGGCGCCGAAAATCAACGCAAAACCGCAACGAGCCGTCCTGCTTTTTAACCAGGACGATCGGCGCTCCCCAAGGGCTGGTGGAAGGAGAAATGATGTCGGCGGCTAACATGTCATCAATAGCCGATTTGACATGGTCCTTTTCGGCGGGACTTAACCGAAACGGATTCTGGCGTATTGGCGCGCTGTCACCCGTATCAATATGGTGACGCAGCAGATGAGTGCAACCCAAATCGTATTTGTCCCGACTGAAAACGTCGGAAAATTCCCGCAGTAGCGTTTTAAGCTGTTGACGCTCTGAATTTGACAGGTCCGTCGATCCCGCACAAAGCCCCTCGAGCCACCCTTCATCGCTGTCCGAATGTGGTCGCGGCGCAGGGACAGCACTCACGTGATTCGCGACGGGTTCCTCACAGGGCACCGGCGTCGCGTGAGCAAGCACGGTCCCCTGCGGGACCACCACCGTCTGCGAGCCCACATTGAGGACCGCGATGAAGGGGTCTCCGTCCCCTCTTACTATGGTCTGGGCCGGAAGTAAATGAGGTCCACTAACCCCGGCCCTAGATGGCCCCAGCAGAACCCCTTGGGCCCCAATGCCCTTAGCGAAGGGCCGCCGAAGTTTCAAAGGAACCAACATTTGTGCCCCCGGAGGAACGCGCACCGTTCTATCTACAAACGCCGGCACCGTTGCGAACGCCGTCCGACTCGTACCGGGGGATGGCAGAAACGCCATGCGTCGGCCCGACGGGAGCTCAATGCATCCCTGGTCGATTAATATCCTAATCGGCATTTTGGCCAGGAAGTCCGTCCCCAGCAGGCACGGAACCGCCAGCGAGGAGGAAACAAAAATCGGCCTAGACAATTTAATATCCCCGATACAAATTAGGGCTCGAATCTGTCCGATGATGCCAAGTGAGCCCCCGTTAGCAGCAAAGAATGGCACGTTAACAGGCATCAAAGGACGGCTCTGGGCAGGGAGAATATTGTAAATTAACTCCGAAATAATGGTCGCCGAAGCTCCCGTATCGACCAGGATGCGCACCTCGACCCCGTCGATGTGCCCCACAACGGCCGACGACCCCGACGACGCGGCTACAACACGATGGGCCAACACGGACCACTGGCTGGGTTCAATCTGAGTACCCAGAGCGGTGCATGTTGGTGCGATGGTGCGCGATATTGGCCCCCCAATCGGTGCGGTGTATGAGTGTGTGGCGGGTGTGTGCGTGGGCCAAACATGTGAGGTGCCGCGACTCGCCGGGTTATGATGATGGAGCTTGGGAAGAGGGCCGGCGTCTCGTCGAGGTGTCGTCCCGCGCTGCCGAGGAGAGCGGCACCCCGAGGCGACATGGCCCCAGATGCCGCAGTTGTAGCAGCGCGGGAGCGCTGGTGACGACGACGGATGATCGGGATGGCTCGAGCCGCCCCGGTCCGCCCGTACTCCCGCTCCCTGCCGCCGTTGATGGTCGATGGCGCAGATCTCCTCCGCCGGGAGGGTGGCTGCAGCCACGGTACGCCCGCTCGCCGCCTTGCTGGCCTTGCGTCGTTGCGCGAGCAGGTTTGCGTGGAGGAGTCGTGCTGCTTGGAGGGAGCACATCTCCGCGTCGTCCTGTGCGATGATGACGATCTCCAAGTCGTCCGCCAGCAGGAGTATCTTCTCTGTAACCATGGCGTCGACACCTTCGTTGTCCATCCGTGGAAAGGCCGCCTTTGCCAGTGCCAGGAGGCTTGTGCGGTACGCCAGAGGCGACTCCTTTGCCCCCCGCTGGCGATCGTAGAAGAGTTGGCGACAGTCTGACGGCGGACCGTAAACTGCAGCCAGCACCTGCATCGCCGTCTGCAGCGTAGAGCGCCTCTCCTTCGGTGCCGATGTTAAAGTGGCAAGGGCGTCGCTGTCGAAAAGTGCTGGCAGCGCGTGGAGAGCCTCAGCGTCCGTCCACTTCGCCATCTCCTGGTGAGCGAGGAAGCGCCGCTGGAAGCCGCCCCAGTCGCCTTCCTCGCCCACAAATTCTTTGAGTGGAGGCAGTCGCTGATGTAGTGCAGCCGCTGCCGCAGAAGGTCGCCCTCCCTCTTCCCCCTCACCCGGCTCTGCTTCGGCGCGCACGACCGATGGCATCGCCGGTCGCACCCGTGGTGACGTCCCGTCCGTTGGCGATGACGCGGCAGGTACTGTATGCCCGCCGTTGGACGCGATGCTCAGGCCGGCCATGCCCTCAACTGCAGCTGCGGTGATGGTGGGATTTTCAAATTGGTGTTCCGCCGAAATGGCGGGAAGGCGCTGTGGTCGTCGGCTTTCGTCGCCCCGTGGCGGTTCAGCAGCCCCCAGCTGAGTGATGTGGTCCAGCATGCTGGCAGCGGCGTGCAGCAGCTCCATCAGCTTGGCGTGCGCCTGCCTCAGCCCCTCTGCCAACACCTCTCGACCCTCCTTTTGCTGCGGCGTAGCTGTATCTGGCCCCGACTGCTCCGTGCTCTCTTCACCCGTCCCGGGCTCTCCGACTGCAGCGGTGTCCTCCGCCCCCGGTATCCTGACCCGAGCTGACCGGCGCGTGTCCATGTTCATAGATTTTTACTTCTGACACCAGATGTAATACCGTTGAGGACTCTTGGACACCCGGGGTTGAGGCACACGTATTTATTCCGCAACAGTTGTCACAACCGCGGACATACAATACTGGAGGGGGTATCGGCCCCCTCACCCGGCTAGCTGGGAATACACTGCTAGCTATCTCTGACCTACCTCCTAGTCCTTCACTAACGGGCTAGGGGAGGCTGTCTGGCCCGACACTGGTAAGTCGGGCTACGGTACCTGGAGTCCCAGAGCACTAGCTCTGGTTCTCGGGACCACGCCGCTGGCTCGGTCCTGCGCGGCCCTGACAAGGGCGGCGTCCCAGGGGAGTCCAGGGCTCTAGCTAGACGATCTTCGGTCTTCACTGGTTTAGCTTTAACATTCTGCCCCGAGCCCTCTGACACATCCCCCTTTATACTCAACCCCCGCTGAGGGGTGGGGCCCCGGGCTGCCTGGTGCGGACGTCGTTGAGAGCACCCCCCCCCGTGCACTCACGTAGCCCCGCCCACTGTGTTTGTTTCCCATAAACTGCCATGCATAACGGCTCTCTCTCTAACACCCCTACACCACTGACGATGTAGTTACTACACCACTGATAATGTAGTCACTACACCACTGATACTGTAGTTACTACGCCACTGAAAATGTAGTTACTACACCACTGATGACGTAGTTACTACACCACTGATAATGTAATTACTACGCCACTAATAATGTAGTTACTACGCCACTAATAATGTAGTTACTACGCCACTGATAATGTAGTTACCACGTCACTGATAATGTAGTTACTACACCACTGATAATGTAGTCACTACACCATTGATAATGTAGTTACTACACTACTGATAATGTAGCTACTACACCACTGATAATGTAGTTACTACACCACTGATAATGTAGCTACTACACCACTGATAATGTAGCTACTACACCACTGATAATGTAGTTACTATGCCACTGATAATGTAGTTACTATGCCAATGATAATGTAGTTACTACACCACTGATAATGTAGTTACTACACAACTTAGAATGTAGTTACTACGCCACTGATAATGTAGTTACTACACCACTGATAATGTAGTCACTACGCCACTGATAATGTAGCTACTACACCACTGAGAATGTAGTTACTACACCACTGATGATGTAGTCACAACACCACTGATAATGTTTTTACTATACCACTGATAATGTAGTTACTACACCACTGATAATGTAGTTACTACACCACTGATAATGTAGTCACTACACCACTGATAATGTAGTCACTACACCACTGATACTGTAGTTACTACGCCACTGAAAATGTAGTTACTACACCACTGATAATGTAGTCACTACACCACTGATGACGTAGTTACTACACGACTGATAATGTAATTACTACGCCACTAATAATGTAGTTACTACGCCACTAATAATGTAGTTACTACGCCACTGATAATGTAGTTACCACGTCACTGATAATGTAGTTACTACACCACTGATAATGTAGTCACTACACCATTGATAATGTAGTTACTACACTACTGATAATGTAGCTACTACACCACTGATAATGTAGTTACTACACCACTGATAATGTAGCTACTACACCACTGATAATGTAGCTACTACACCACTGATAATGTAGTTACTATGCCACTGATAATGTAGTTACTACGCCAATGATAATGTAGTTACTACACCACTGATAATGTAGTTACTACACAACTTATAATGTAGTTACTACGCCACTGATAATGTAGTTACTACACCACTGATAATGTAGTCACTACGCCACTGATAATGTAGCTACTACACCACTGAGAATGTAGTTACTACACCACTGATGATGTAGTCACTACACCACTGATAATGTTTTTACTATACCACTGATAATGTAGTTACTACACCACTGATAATGTAGTTACTACGCCACTGATAATGTAGTCACTACACCACTGATAATGTAGTCACTACACCACTGATAATGTAGTCACTACACCACTGATAATGTAGTTACTACATCACTGATAATGTAGTTACTACACCACTGATAATGTAGTTACTACACCACTGATAATGTAGTCACTACACAAGTCACTACACCACTGGTAATGTAGTCACTACACCACTGATAATGTAGTTACTACGCCACTGATAATGTAGTCACCACACCACTGATAATGTAGTCACTACACCACTGATAATGTAGTTACTACATCACTGATAATGTAGTTACTACGCCACTGATAATGTAGTTACTACGCCACTGATAATGTAGTCACTACACCACTGATAATGTAGTTACTACATCACTGATAATGTAGTTACTACGCCACTGATAATGTAGTTACTACGCCACTGATAATGTAGTCACTACACCACTGATAATGTAGTCACTACGTCACTGACAATGTAGTTACTACACCACTGATAATGTAGTCACTACACCACTGATAATGTAGTCACTACACCGCTGATAATGTAGTTACTACACCACTGATAATCTAGTTACTACGCCACTGATAATGTAGTTACTACGCCACTGATAATGTAGTCACTACACCAATGATAATGTAGTCACTATGCCACTGACGATGTAGTTACTACACCACTGATAATGTAGTCACTACACCACTGATAATGTAGTTACTACGCCACTGAAAATGTAGTTACTACATCACTGATGACGTAGTTACTACACCACTGATAATGTAATTACTACGCCACTAATAATGTAGTTACTACGCCACTAATAATGTAGTTACTACGCCACTGATAATGTAGTTACTACGTCACTGATAATGTAGTTACTACACCACTGATAATGTAGTCACTACACCATTGATAATGTAGTTACTACACTACTGATAATGTAGCTACTACACCACTGATAATGTAGTTACTACACCACTGATAATGTAGCTACTACACCACTGAAAATGTAGCTACTACACCACTGATAATGTAGTTATTATGCCACTGATAATGTAGTCACCCCCACTACCCATACCACCCCTACCACCACCACCACCACCAACAACAACCACCGTCATTCGCCACAAACTGCCAGTGACGTCAGCAGGACGCTTGTGCCAGGCTATGTGCACGTTGAGGCCACGTGAAGTGTCGAACGCCCGCTTTCAGGAGGTCACGAGACAGACCCAGATGCCATGGGTGGACTGACTGAGATGAGTGACCGATGCACCACCTGTGCCCCTTACTGTGTCAACTTTCTGTGCTTTAGCCACTCGGCGCTCCGCTCGTTGTTGTGAGCGTCGCTCCTCCGCCCTCCGTTGGTGTTAGAGGGCGACTGTCTCCTCCACAGAGGCCGATCTTGACACCGCTGGTACCAGTCATCGGCAAGTCCACTCAGCTCCACATCCTCCTGTAGCACATCACTCCATCTCTTCTCTAGCCCGTGCCGCGCCCGTTTAGCCCCCTCTATCCGGCCGAACAAAAGCTGTTTAGGCATTCGGTGGCTGGGCATGAGGGCTACATGACCCAGCCAACGCAGCCTTGCCTGCTGGAAAAGCTCACCGATGGGACTTTGTGCAGATCTTTCAAGGATTTGTGAGCTCCTCACACAATCCAGCCTGGTTAAATCCAGGATGGATCGTAGGCAGGCCAGCCTAAATGTTTCTTACCAGCGAAGATGTTCCAATAGGGGGGGGGGGGGGGTCCACGTTTCGCAATCATAGAAAAGGGAGGGCATGACCGTGGCCCAGAAGACCTGAAGCTCCGTGTGGAGCGATAGACCAGGTAGCTTCCATACAGCGTTACGCAACTGTTGAAAAGATAATGCCGCTCGGCTGATTCGTAGTGAGACCTCTGCTGTCCAACCAGAGCTGGGCATAAGCACACTGCCAGATATCGGAAGCTCTCCACTCTATCCACAACTGCCCCATCAACAATTGGGAGTTGTGGGGGTGGAGTGTCCGATGGTACAAATTACCCAGGTAGTTGCTTAGTTTTGGTGGGGTTGATGGGAAGGCCCCACCTCTTAGTAGCACGCTCCAGGTTCAGCAGGAGCGCCTCCAACTCCTCCTCTGAGTGAGCAGCAATAACCAGATCATCGGCATACATAACGTGGTTGACCAATAGGGAGCCATCCCTTGACTGCACCCGGGCATCGATCAGCCTCCCATTGTAACTGTACCAGATGGACATTCTTCCTGTACAGCAAAGGCTTCACGCACTACGTGGTCAAAATAGATGTTAAAACATGTGGGAGCCAAAGGACATCCCTGTCGCACCCCAAGGTGAACACGGAATGGCTCCAACTCCCGGTCACGTAGTTTTATCTGGGCCCGCTCACCATCTTGAAGATCCTTAATGATCGTGAATAGAGTCAGGGACTCCGAAAGCACGAAGAACAACCCAGAGCCCAGGCCTAATGATGGTATCATAGGCCTTGACCAGGTCAATAAAGCAGAGATTTAGGTCTTGTTGGAATTCCCTACACCTCTGCTGTAGCAGACGGACAGAAAATATGGCATCTGTGCAGGACCGCCCTTTCCTGAAACCTCATTGAGGCTCGGCAAGCCTCTCCTCAGCGTGCCTGGCAAGCCCATGTTGAATAATTATTCAACACCACCACCCCACCACCACCACCCCCAACACCGCCCCCACCACAACCCCCACGACCACCACCCCCACCACCACCACCCCCACAACCACCACTCCCACCACCTCCACCAACACCCCCATCATCCCTACCACCACCACCCCCACCACCGCCCCCACCACAACCCCCACGACCACCACCCCCACCACCACCGCCCCCACCACAACCCCCATTCCCACCACTCCCACCACCACCACCCCCATCACCCCCATCACCTCCATCACCACCATCCCCACCACCCCCACCACCATCTCCACCACCCCCACTACCACCACTACGCCCACCCGATCACCACCACCCCCACCACCCCCTCGACCCCCAACCACCACCACTGGTCCTGCGCCTCCCCTAGGTCGACTCAGCCTTAATCGAGTACCTGGTGCGGTGTGCAGTAAACATGACCACGAGGGAGACAAAGGCGGCCGGGCGCGGCACTGAGCACGCAGCCGCTCGTGCGCCGTGCCGCCCTTCGTCGATGCGACTCGCGAACAGCAACTTGGACCCCCCCCTCCCAACCAAGCTGCGTGGGCTACACGGGGGATCTTTGCCTGTAGCTTTACGCGCGCCCACGCGCACCCTCCCGATTTAATTTCGCTAAATATTTATAAGCGGTCGCGCTGGATCGACGAAGGCATTCATCACGCAAAGCTGCCCCCCCCCCCCCACTGCTACCCCCCCCTTTCACAACCCCCCCAGGCCCATCCCCCCACCCCCCTCGCTCCCCCACCCCCCTCTCCCTCTCTCCCAAGGGCCAAACTGTCGCAAGGCAACACTCGGCGTGTACACAGTGGCTGCGTAATTGACGTCCCAGTGTAAACACCAAGAGAGAGAGAGGGAGGGAGAGGAGGAATGACACAATCACATCTGCGTGCGAGTGAGAGATATAGCGATCGATCAACTCAGCCTTGGCGTCGCTGTGCATGCACGCGTGTGTCCGCGTGCACCTGAAGGTATTGTCTGCGTCCATCACCGGATCTTCTGCAACCCACAATGGAACCGCCTTTAAATGAACATCTGCGCCGGTTTGAAACATTCAGAGCAGCCCGACTGCCATCTATCCCGGGTTTAACCATGCGGGCCGGATTGTGCGAGCAGCCCATACATCATCGAGAGATGTGGACGCGGGTCCCATCGGTGAGCTCCTCGGGCATTGCTGCGTTGGCTGGGTCACGCCGCCCGCGTGCCCAGCCAACGTGTCGCCCAGGAAGATCGCGTCCGCGCGGAGAGAGGGGCGCTCACGCGGCGCGGCACGGGCTGGACGGATGGAGCTGACGCGGTTCTACGGGAGGAGGTGGAGCTGAGTGGACTTGCCGATACCAGCGGGGTCAAGATCGGCCTCTGTGGAGGAGCAAGTGGAGGAGCAGGAGGAGGAGGCTCGTGAAGGACGCTGCTGCTGCTGCTGGGGCAGTCGGAGGGGCAGTCACCCTCCAGCAACAACAACGGAGGGCGGAGGAGCGACGCTCACAACAACGAGCGGAGTGCCGGGCGGATAAAACGCAGCGAGTTGGCACAGTGGGAGAGCACAGGTGGTGCGATTTACCAACGGGGCTGCTGTTGATGTGGTCGTGTGTGGGGGAGCGGTGGCACAGTGGTTAGCGCAATGCACTTAAGAACCCGGCCACCCGAGTCCGATTCCCGTTCACGGCTCGCATTAGGTGACAAATATCTGTCCCGGGTCGCAACTATGTCGACTCAGCCTTAAATGGTATCTGGTGCGGTGTGTAAACATCGGCATCGGGGAGACAAAGGCGGCCAGGAGCGGTGCTGACCCCCCACCCCATCGTGTGGCTGTGGCAGTCTTCATCCGTGCCACTCGCTGTGTGTGTGTGTTGGTGTGTGTGTGTTTGTGTGTGTGTTGGTGTGTGTGTTGATGTGTGCGTGTGTTGGTGTGTGTGTGTTGGTGTGTGTGTTGGGGTGTGTGTTGGTGTGTGTTGGTGTGTGTGTTGGTGTGTGTTGGTGTGTGTGTGTTGGTGTGTGTGTTGGTGTGTGTGTGTTGGTGTGTGTGTTGGTGTGTGTGTGTTGGTGTGTGTGTTGGTGTGTGTGTGTTGGTGTGTGTGTTGGTGTGTGTGTGTTGGTGTGTGTGTTGGTGTGTGTGTGTTGGTGTGTGTTGGTGTGTGTGTTGGTGTGTGTGTGTGTGGGTGTTGGTGTGTGTGTTGGGGTGTGTGTGTGTGTTGGGGTGTGTGTTGGTGTGTGTGTGTGTTGGTGTGTGTGTGTGTGTTGGGGTGTGCGTGTGTGCACCCTCCAGGCTCCGTCGCGTCTCGTCGTTAACAATGGCAGCGCGAAACCACTCGGGGGGTGACGTGTGCGCAAACATCACCGCCAGGATCTCTCTCTCTCTGTCTCTCTCTCTCTGTCTCTCTCTCTCTATATCTCTCTCTATAAGGTCATCCCACTCATCGCTGTACTGTAGCCGCGGGGGGAGAGCACGTGGCGGCGATATCAGAGGAGCGGTTCCTATCGTCATAATCGAGTAACAGGAAAAGCAGCAGCAGCAGCCATGGTCTATCCACTGCTGGATGATGATGATGATGACGTCGCGGTGGCGAGATGTTGACTACCTCGCCTGGTATGCAGGAGGGATGAGTTCGATCCCGACCCTGACGCCTGCTGCTGAGCATTTGGAGTTTGCGGTGTCTCTCGCTCTCCCCGTAGTCACGAGGAGTTTTTCTCCGGCTCCTCCGGCTTCCCCCTCCCACGTCACGCGTTTCAGAGTATTTGGCTGCAAAACATTTCCACGTGGTGATGATGACGACGATGATAGGCCACTTCGTCGAGTTATCATTTGCGGCAGCCAGGTCGCTTCTGAAGAAGAGCGACAAAGCTCAGTGCGAGTTACCTGGCGAGATAAACAAAGTATTGTTGAGTTCCTCTCGTCTTCATCACGAGCCATCGAACGCTCCACGCCATCGCCATCGTCACAGCGGGAGACATTTTCCGTAGCTCGGCCTCGGACAGCTCCGGAAGAGGCCACGCTCCGTTCCGCTGGTTTACGCAGAAACATGCCGGGGATGTACAATCAGAGATCACGAAGATGCTCCAATGCGTGGCGGGCGGTAGTGTGGCGGTCAGCGTGCTGCGCTGTGAACCTGGCGATCCGGGTTCGTTCACCGCTCACGGCGACGATGATCTGAATCGGTCCTCAAAACGAGTCCCCGGTGCGGTGTGCAGTAAACATCGCCACTGGGGGGGAGACGAAGGCGGCCGGGCGTGCTTCTGGCCACCCACCGCCATCGCGTGCCGTGCCGGCGCCTTCACACGTGCAGCTACTCGCTAGCAGCACTTGCCCCAACAGTCTGTGGAGACTACACTTGGGGGGGGGGGGATCTTTAACTGTGTGCCGTCAATGGGCTGTGCGCGAGATCTCCGTGTCAGAAAGGCAGGCAGACGATGCTCGTATTTAGTTCACACACACACAGACAGAGTGCCTTTACACGTATTTAGTTCACACACACACAGACAGAGTGCCTTTGCACGTATTTAGTTCACACACACACAGACAGAGTGCCTTTACACGTATTTAGTTCACACACACACAGACAGAGTGCCTTTACACGTATTTAGTTCACACACACACACAGAGTGCCTTTACACGTATTTAGTTCACACACACAGACAGAGTGCCTTTACACGTATTTAGTTCACACACACACAGACAGAGTGCCTTTACACGTATTTAGTTCACACACACACACAGAGTGCCTTTACACGTATTTAGTTCACACACACACAGACAGAGTGCCTTTACACGTATTTAGTTCACACACACAGACAGAATGCCTTTACACGTATTTAGTTCACACACACACAGACAGAGTGCCTTTACACGTATTTAGTTCACACACACACAGACAGAGTGCCTTTACACGTATTTAGTTCACACACACACACAGAGTGCCTTTACACGTATTTAGTTCACACACACACACAGAGTGCCTTTACACGTATTTAGTTCACACACACACACAGAGTGCCTTTACACGTATTTAGTTCACACACACACAGACAGAGTGCCTTTACACGTATTTAGTTCACACACACACACAGAATGCCTTTACACGTATTTAGTTCACACACACACAGACAGAGTGCCTTTACACGTATTTAGTTCACACACACACACACAGAGTGCCTTTACACGTATTTAGTTCACACACACACAGACAGAGTGCCTTTACACGTATTTAGTTCACACACACAGACAGAATGCCTTTACACGTATTTAGTTCACACACACACAGACAGAATGCCTTTACACGTATTTAGTTCACACACACACAGACAGAGTGCCTTTACACGTATTTAGTTCACACACACACACAGAATGCCTTTACACGTATTTAGTTCACACACACACACAGAGTGCCTTTACACGTATTTAGTTCACACACACACACAGAGTGCCTTTACACGTATTTAGTTCACACACACACAGACAGAGTGCCTTTACACGTATTTAGTTCACACACACACACAGAATGCCTTTACACGTATTTAGTTCACACACACACAGACAGAGTGCCTTTACACGTATTTAGTTCACACACACACACAGACAGAGTGCCTTTACACGTATTTAGTTCACACACACACACACAGAATGCCTTTACACGTATTTAGTTCACACACACACAGACAGAGTGCCTTTACACGTATTTAGTTCACACACACACACACAGAATGCCTTTACACGTATTTAGTTCACACACACACAGACAGAGTGCCTTTACACGTATTTAGTTCATACACACACACAGAGTGCCTTTACACGTATTTAGTTCACACACACACACAGACAGAGTGCCTTTACACGTATTTAGTTCATACACACACACAGAGTGCCTTTACACGTATTTAGTTCACACACACACACAGAGTGCCTTTACACGTATTTAGTTCACACGCACACAGAGTGCCTTAACACGTATTTAGTTCACACACAGAGTGCCTTTACACGTATTTAGTTCACACACACACACATAGTGCCTTTACACATTCCCCACGCTGCCATCAGGGAGGTCATCGTATCAGCAGCATCGGCGTTCATACAAAGCGAACTCCGAACATCGTGTTTGGGATCCCAGGCTCTCGTCGGCACAGGACGAGGCTTCACTTCATTCAACGCCGCCGAACTGCCCAATGCTCACAGGCTGTAGCTGCGCGTCCCACGAATCGGAGTCTTTCTCACCCCCTCGGAGTCGCCAGCCCGAGAAGCGATCTCCTCCCTCCCTCGACCTCGAGGCCTCCCAATGGAGGTCGCGATAGGGTCGCGGGGCGCGAGCGCGCAGCGGCAATTTCTGCACAAGATACGAAAGACACAAAGATGTCCGCACCCCACCCCCAACAAGCCACTATGGGCACCGCGACAGTGTTGTTGGCGAGCACCTGTTCAGGTCGCCGCGGCTCCCACACGTGGGGTCGTGCGTGGCCAGCAAGGTTCTCGTTGCACGTCGCACTCCGCTACCCGTGGAGCGACATCGCGGATGTCACCGTGTGGTGCCGGCCCTAGAGGGGCACGGCGAGCGATGCGCATCGCCATCGCGGACACCCCGTACACGTGGGTGTAGTACCGGCCCTAGAGGGGGTTCGGTGAGCGCTGGGACAGCGCTCAGTGGCACCACGCGTGGCGTGCAGTGCCGACCCCTACAGGAGGGAGTGTGGGAGTGTCAGCCATGGGGTGAGGTTACCCCGGGCCGTGGCACTCTGGTTGACCCCGGAAGGCACGTGACCAGTGAGATCTACACTAGGGCCCCAGGTGGGGGCTAGGGGGTGGTCACGTGCTAGACCAGGGGTCCCCAACCCCTGTTAGGAACGGGGCCGCACAGCAGCAGGAGGTGAGAGCGGTGGGTCCGCGCGTGGCCCCCGCCCCCATTGTCTTATTGTTCACCACTTGGCGCCTCTCTCCCGCACTGCGCGCTCGTCTCAGTCACGGTGTTGGTGAGCCCACAAGCTCTAACCCCGAGCCACGATGAGTAGAAAACAAACGTCGCCGGAGAGCTTCTTTGAAAAGGGGGAAAGACCCATTGATGACCCCCCCCAGGTCCGTGAAAAAAATTGTCTCCCACGAAACCGGTCCCTGGTGCCAACAAGGTTGGGGTCCGCTGAGCTCGAGGGTTCGAGAAGGTGGCCGTGGCCAAGAGGCAGCCACCGCCAGCGAGGACACCAGCCGCCGCGTCCCCGAGAGGGGCCGCCGGGGTGCAGCGTCGCTGGTGTCATCTGAAGGTGCACGTGCCGCGTCCAACAAGAAGTCGCCAACGCGTGGACCTGGACCCAAGCTGGGGTCCTGTCCGTTGTAGCTACTCCACGTGTAGTTAGTGTAGTTAGTGTAGTCAGCCTGGTGGTCCACCACCATTGGGTGTTGAGTGTGTTGGTATTCATGAATGCGTTGCCTCCGAAGAGTACGTCTGCGACTCAGCTGAATCCACTCCAAATTGTTTAAGGCTGAGCCGACCTCGCAGAGGCCCAGGACCGGTTTCAGATAATCGCCACCGATGTTGGCTCTGGGCGGGGAATCGATCTCGAGTCGCCGGGTTCGTAGTGCAGCGCTAACTGCCGCGCCACACACTACAAAGACAAATAACCCACGTATAGCCTCAACAGACTGTGGGGGCAAGTGCTGTTAGCGAGCACCTAGAAAGGCCGGCATGGCACATGAGGGGGTAGGTGGCCAACACCACCCCCGGCCGCCTTTGTCTTCCTCGTGGCGATGTTGACACGTTGCATCAGGTACTCATTTGAGGCTGAGTCGACCTAGGGGAGGCCCAGGACCGATTCAGATAATCGTCACGGGTCGCCAGGTTCGTAGCGCAGCGCGCTAACCGCTCCACTACCGCTCTCCCACCCCACCACACCCACAGTCACACACACACAGTCACACACACACACACGTACACCCACACACGTACACACACAGTCACACACACACGTACACACACAGTCACACACACACACGTACACACACAGTCACACACACAGTCACACACACACAGTCACACACACACGTACACCCACACACGTACACACACAGTCACACACACACACACACACGTACACACACAGTCACACACACAGTCACACACACACAAACGTACACACACAGTCACACACACAGTCACACACACACACGTACACACAGTCACACACACAGTCACACACACACACACACGTACACACACAGTCACACACACACACGTACACACACAGTCACACGTACACACGCACACACACACACGTACACACACGCACACACACACGTACACACACACGTACACACGTGCAGAGGGCTACGTGTGACGTCTCTTTCGTGGGGAGACGAACGCGGTTGGCTGCGCACGGTGCGAAAGAAGTTCAACAGACGCCGCGCGGCACGTCCAGAGATTGAGGGGTATTTTCCGTGGCTCAGCCTCGGGCAGCTCCCCGAGAGGGGTGGGAAGAGACCTCGCGGCGGAGATGCTACGGAGGGAAACAATACAAATGTAACGTGCGGGAAGCAGCGCAGCGGAGGTAACTTCTCCTCTCGTCACGTGGCGAGAGGCGCCGTGACCTTCACGGCGGAGGGGGATGAAGGTGGGGGGGGTTAAGGGGGGGTGAGAGATGGGGGGAGGGGCTGCGGGGGGAGGGGGGGGCTCGATTTCAATCTGTCGGAAGCGATTGTAGGGAACTGCGTGTGTCGGATGGATGCCTTTTGTTCCGCTACAGCCGACGACGTCGCGTGACGGGCTGAGTGGGGAGGGGAGTGAGAGTGGTGGTGATGGGGGGGTAAACCCTGACCCCCGTTGAGGGTGGGGGAGCAGGTGGGAGGTTCTTTTTTTTTGGGGGGGGGGGGGGCGGTGGATGCGTGCCTCGCCACTCCCTGAGCGCCGCGTGTGCGCGCGCGAGCGCGTGGACGTGGTCTGAGTACCAATCGTGTCCTTGAAACAATGACATCATCATTAGGATGAACGTTCGCTTGGGGATGGTGAGGGGGGGTGAGGGGGGCAATGGGGGGGGGGGGTTGAAGGGGGAGGGGCTCGTCACGTGACACTCGCCCACACTCAGTCACTCGCTCACACTCTTAGACACTCGCTCGCACTCACAAACACTCGCTCGCACTCTGAGACACTCGCTCACACTCGTCTCACAATCTGAGACACTCGCTCACACTCTGAAACACTCGCTCACACTCACAAACACTCGCTCGCACTCTGACACACTCGCTCGCACTCTGAAACACTCGCTCACAATCTGAGACACTCGCTCACACTCTGAAACACTCGCTCGCAATCTGAGACACTCGCTCGCACTCTGAAACACTCGCTCACAATCTGAGACACTCGCTCACACTCTGAAACACTCGCTCACACTCACAAACACTCGCTCGCACTCTGAGACACTCGCTCACACTCTGAAACACTCGCTCGCACTCTGAAACACTCGATCACAATCTGAGACACTCGCTCACACTCTGAAACACAACGCTCACACTCACAAACACTCGCTCGCACTCTGACACACTCGCTCGCACTCTGAAACACTCGCTCACAAAATGAGACAATCGCTTACACTCTGAAACACTCGCTCGCAATCTGAGACACTCGCTCGCACTCTGAAACACTCGCTTACACTCTGAAACACTCGCTCGCACTCTGAGACACTCGCTCGCACTCTGAGACACTCGCTCACAATCTGAAACACTCGATCACAATCTGAGACACTCGCTCACACTCTGAAACACGACGCTCACACTCACAAACACTCGCTCGCACTCTGACACACTCGCTCGCACTCTGAAACACTCGCTCGCAATCTGAGATACTCGCTCGCACTCTGAAACACTCGCTTACAATCTGAGACACTCGCTCACACTCTGAAACACTCGCTCACACTCACAAACATTCGCTCGCACTCTGAGACACTCGCTCACACTCTGAGACACTCGCTCACACTCACAAACACTCGCTCACACTCACAAACACTCGCTCGTACTCTGAGACACTCGCTCACACTCTGAAACACTCGCTCACAATCTGAGACACTCGCTCACAATCTGAGACACTCGCTCACACTCTGAAACACTCGCTCGCACTCTGAGACACTCGCTCGCACTTTGAAACACTCGCTCGAAATCTGAGACACTCTCTCACACTCTGAGACACTCGCTCACACTCACAAACACTCGCTCAAACTCTGAAACACTCGCTCACACTCTGAGACACTCGCTCACACTCACAAACACTCGCTCACACTTACAAACACTCGCTCACACTCTGAGACACTCGCTCACACTCACAAACACTCGCTCGCACTCTGAGACACTCGCTCACACTGTGAAACACTCGCTCACAATCTGAGACACTCGCTCGCACTCTGAAACACTCGCTCGCAATCTGAGACACTCGCTTGCACTCTGAAACACTCGCTCACACTCTAAAACACTCGCTCGCACTTTCAGACACTCGCTCACACTCTGAGACACTCGCTCGCACTCTGAGACACTCGCTCACACTCACAAACACTCGCTCACACTCTGAAACACTCGCTCGCACTCTGAAACACTCGCTCACACTCTGAAACACTCGCTCACACTCTGAAACACTCGCTCACACTCACAAACACTCGCTCACACTCTGAAACACTCGCTCGCACTCTGAAACACTCGCTCACACTCACAAACACTCGCTCGCACTCACAAACACTCGCTCGCACTCTGAAACACTCGCTCACACTCACAAACACTCGCTCACACTCTGAAACACTCGCTCGCACTCTGAAACACTCGCTCACACTCACAAACACTCGCTCACACTCTGAGACACTCGCTCGCACTCTGACACACTCGCTCGCACTCTGAAACACTCGCTCACACTCACAAACACTCGCTCACACTCTGAAACACTCGCTCACACTCTGAAACACTCGCTCGCACTCTGAAACACTCGCTCACACTCTGAAACACTCGCTCGCACTCACAAACACTCGCTCGCACTCTGAAACACTCGCTCACACTCACAAACACTCGCTCACACTCTGAAACACTCGCTCGCACTCTGAAACACTCGCTCGCACTCACAAACACTCGCTCGCACTCTGAGACACTCGCTCGCACTCTGACACACTCGCTCGCACTCTGAAACACTCGCTCACACTCACAAACACTCGCTCACACTCTGAAACACTCGCTCACACTCTGAAACACTCGCTCACACTCTGAAACACTCGCTCACACTCTGAAACACTCGCTCGCACTCTGAAACACTCGCTCACGATCACAAACACTCGCTCGCACTCACAAACACTCGCTCGCACTCTGAAACACTCGCTCACACTCACAAACACTCGCTCACACTCTGAAACACTCGCTCGCACTCTGAAACACTCGCTCACACTCACAAACACTCGCTCGCACTCACAAACACTCGCTCGCACTCTGAGACACTCGCTCGCACTCTGACACACTCGCTCGCACTCTGAAACACTCGCTCACATTCACAAACACTCGCTCACACTCTGAAACACTCGCTCACACTCTGAGACACTCGATCGCACTCTGAGACACTCGCTCACATTCACAAACACTCGCTCACACTCTGAAACACTCGCTCACACTCTGAAACACTTGCTCGCACTCTGAGACACTCGCTTGCACTCTGAAACACTCGCTCACACTCACAAACACTCGCTCACACTCACAGACATTCGCTCACAATCTGAAACACTCGCTCGCACTCTTGAGACACTCGCTCACACTCTGAAACACTCGCTTGCACTCTGAGACACTCGCTCACACTCTGAAACACTCGCTCGCACTCTGAAACACTCGCTCATGCTCTGAAACACTCGCTCACACTCTGAGACACTCGCTCGCACTCTGAAACACTCTCTCACACTCTGAAACACTCGCTAACACTCTGAAATACTCGCTCGCACTCTAAAACACTCGCTCACACTCTGAGACACTCGCTCACACTCTGAAACACTCGCTCATACTCTGAAACAATCGCTCGCACTCTGAAACACTCGCTCGCACTCTGAAACACTCGCTCGCGCTTTCAAACACTCGCTCACGCTCTGAAACACTCGCTCACGCTCGGAGACACTCGTTCACACTCTGAAACACTCGCTCACACTCTGAAACAATCGCTCGCACTCTGAAACACTCGCTCACACTCTGAAACACTCGTAGATGTTGGTAGGCACCACAGCAGGTATGTATTTGAGGCAGAGTCAATGTTGCGGGTCTTGACCTGAAGATTTGTCCACGATGTTGAGACTTCGTGGGTCGCCCGGTTCGTACTAACTGCTCCGTTACTTGACAACAACGAAGCAACGGTGACGTCACCATCGTGATTGTGCCAGGCTAGGTGCACTTAGAGGCGACACACTATGACACCACACCCTTTACACACACACCCTACACACACACGCCGGTGGCAGGAGGCCACAGGACAGCCCCAGGTGTTATGGGTTCACCGACTGAGATGCCTGGCGCCAGAGGCAAAGCTCCCCCGTATAGCTTTGAGGCCGGTACGGCACACTGAAGGTTTGCACACCGCACCAGGTACTCATTTGAGTCTGAGTCGACCTAGAGGAAGCCCCCAACAGGTTTAGAATGTTTGTAACCGATGTTGGCTATAAGCTGGAATCGAACTGCTCCACACCCCCCCCCCCTACACATTCACACACACACTATCACACCAAACCCTTTACACACACACCCTACACACACACTCTATACACACACACCCTACACACACACTCTATACACACACACCCTACACACACACACTCTATACACACACACCCTACACACACACACCCTACACACACACACCCTACACACACACACTATACACACACACCCTACACACACACACACACTATACACACACACACTATCACACCAAACCCTTTACACACACACACTCTATACACACACACCCTACACACACACACCCTACACACACACACACACTATACACACACACCCTACACACACACACACACTATCACACCAAACCCTTTACACACACACCCTACACACACACACTCTATACACACACACCCTACACACACACACCCTACACACACACACACACACTATCACACTAAACCCTACACACACACACCCGACACACACACCCTAAACATGCACACACCCTACACACACACACTCTATACACACACCCTACACACACACACCCTACACACACACACTATCACACCAAACCCTACACACACACATCCGACACACACACCCTAAACACGCACACACCCTACACACACACACTCTATACACACACCCTACACACACACACACACCCTACACACACACACACACTATCACACCAAACCTTAAACACGTACACACCCTACACACACACACCCTACACACACACACCCTACACACACACACTATCACACCAAACCCTACACACACATACACACCTTACACACACACCCTAAACACGCACACACCCTACACACACACACTCTATACACACACACCCTACACACACACACCCTACACACACACACTATCACACCAAACCCTACACCCACACACCCTACACACACACCCTACACACACACTCTATACACACACACCCTACACACACACACCCTACACACCCACACCCTACACACACACACACTATCACACCAAACCCTACACACACACCCTAAACACGCACACACCCTACACACACACACTCTATACACACACACCCTACACACACACACACCCTACACACACACACCCTACACACACACACACTACCACACCAAACCCTACACACACACACTCTATACACACACACCCTACACACACACCCTAAACACACACCCTACACACACACACCCTACACACACACACCCTACACACACACACACTATCACACCAAACCCTACACACACACACTCTATACACACACACCCTACACACACACCCTAAACACACACACACCCTAAACACACACACACCCTAAACACACACACACCATACACACACGACTGTTGGGGCATGTGCTGTTAGCGAGCAGCACCTATGAAGGCCGGAACGGCACACGATGTTTACACACCGCAGCAGGTACTCATTTGAAGCTGAGTCGACCTAAAAGGAGGCCCAGGACCGGTTTAGATGAACCCACACACACTACGAACCCTACACACCCCAGACACACCACACACACCACACCACACACACCACACACACCCAACACACCACACACACTACGCACCACACACACTACACACCACACACACCGCACACACCACACACACCACACACACGCCACACACCCCACACACACCCCACACACCCCACACACACCACACACACACACACACACACACACCCCACACACATCACACACCCCACACACATCCCCACACACCCCACAAACACTAAACACCAAACACCACACATCCCACACACACCACACACACCACACACCACACACACCACACATACACCACACACACACCCCACACACACACCCCCCACACACCACACACACCCCACATACACACCACACATACCCCACCCCACACAAACACCACACCCACATACACCACACATACACACACCACACACACACACATCACACACACCACACACATCCCATACACACACCACACACACCGCCCACACACACACCCCACACACACACACACCACACACACACATACACACCCCACACACACCCCACACACACACCACACACACCACACCCCCCCCCCCACATACACCCCACACACACACCCCACACCACACACCCCACACACACACACCCCACACACACACCACGCACACACCCCACACACACACCCCACACACACACCACGCACACACCCTACACACAAACCCCACACACACCACACACACACCGCACACACACACCCCACACACCCATACACCACACACACACCACACACACACCACACACACACACCACACACACACACACCACACACCACCCACACACCACACACACACCGCACACAAACACCCCACAAACACACCACACACACCCACACACCACACACACACCACACACACACACACCCCCACACACCCCACACACACACACCACACACACACACCCCACACACCACACACACACCACACCCCCCCCCCACATACACCCCACACACACACTCCACACACCACACACACACACACACACACTCCACATACACACACACCCCACACACACCCACCACACACAAACCCCACACACACCACACACACACACACATACACCCCATACACACGCCACACACACCACACACACACACGCCACACACACGCCCCACACACGCCCCACACACACACACCCCACACACACACCACACACACAAACCCCACACACACACCACACACACACTGCACACACACACCCCACACACCCATACACCACACACCACACCACACACACACCCACACACACACCACACACACCCACACCACACACACACCGCACACACACACCCCACAAACACACCACACACACCCACACACCACACACACATCACACACACCCCCACAAACCCCACACACACACCCCACACACACACCCCACACCACCACACCACACCACACCCCCCCCCACATACACCCCACACACACACCCCACACACCACACACACTCCACATACACACCACCCCACACACACCCACCACACACAAACCACACACAACCCCACACACACTACACACACACACCCCACCACATACACCCCATACACACGCCACACACACCACACACACCACGCCACACACACGCCCCACACGCCCCACACACACACACCACACAAACAAACCACACAAACACACCCCACACCCCCCCCCACACACACACACACCACACACCCCCCCCCCCCACACACACCCCCCCACACACACACACCCCACACACACACCACACCTCCCCCCACAACACCTCACACACACACCACACACACCCCACACACACACCACGCACACACTCCCCCACCACACCGCACACACACCACACCACACACAACCCACACACACCACACACACACCCCACAAACCACACACACCACACCACACACACACACCCCCCACACACACCCCACACACATACCACACACACACCACACACAGACCACACCCCCCCCCCCACATACACCCCACACACACACCACACACACACCCCACACACACACCACACACCACACACCCCACACACACACACCCACACCCCCACACACACACACCACCACCACACACACACCACACACACCCACACCACCCCACACACACCCACCCCACACCACACACACACCCACACACAAACCCCACTCACACACCACACACACACCACACACACACCACACACACAACCCCCCACACACACCCCCCACACCCATACACCACACACACACACCCCACACACACAGCACACCCCCCCTCCCCACATACACCCACACACACACCCACCACACACACACATCACACACACCACACACACACACACCCCACACACACACTACCACACGCACCCCACACACACACCCCACACACACACACCACACACACACCACACACCCCACACACACGCCCCACACACACACATACACACCACACACACACACACCACACACACACCCCTCCCACACACCCCACACACACCACACACCACACACACACACCCCACACACACACCCACCCCCCCCCCCCACATACACCCCACACACACACCCCACACACCACACATACACACCACACACACACACCTCACACACACACCACGCACACACACCCCACACACCCAACACCACCCCACACACACCACACCGCACACACACACACCACCCCACACACCCCACACACACCACACACACACACCCCACACATCCACGCACACCCACCCACACACACACCACACACCCCACAACACACACACACACCCCACACACACACCACACCCCACACACACGCCACATACACACACCACACACACCCCACACACCCACACACACCCCCCACACACACACACCACACACACACACCACACACACACCCCACACACACCACACACACCCCAAACAACACACCACACAAACACACCCCACACACACAACACACCACACCCACACCCCCACACACCACACACACCCCACACACACACCACACACACCACCCCACCACACCACACACACCCCCCCACACACACACAACACACACACCACCCCACACACCCCACACACACCACACACCCACACCCCACACCACACCACGCACACCCACCCCACACACACACACCACACACCCCACACACACACCACACACACCCCACACACACACCACACACACCCCACACACACACCACACACATACACCCCCCACACACACCCCACACACACACCACACACACACCACAACCCCCCCCCCCCCCCCCACATACACCCCCACACACACACCCCACACCACACACACACCCCACACACACCACGCACACACCCCACACCACAAACCCCACACACACCACAACACACACCGCACACACACACCCACACACCCATACCACCACACACCACACCACACACACCACCACACACACACCACACACACCACCACACACACACCACACACACCCACACACCACACACACACCGCACACACACACCCCACAAACACACACACACACCCCACACCACACACACACCACACACACACCCCCACACACCCCACACACACACACCACACACACACCACACACACACCCCCACACACCACACACACCATACACTCCACATACACACACACCCCCACACACACCCACCACACACAAACCCCACACACACCACACACACACACCCCCACACACATACACCCCCATACACACGCCACACACACCACACACACACACGCCACACACCACGCCCCACACACGCCCCACACACGCCCCCCACACACACACCCCACACAAACAAACCACACAAACACACCCCACACCCCCCACACACACACACCACACACCCCCCCCCCCACACACCCCCCCCCCCCCACACACACACACACCCCACACACACACCACACCTCCCCCCACATACACATCACACAAACACCACACACACCACACACACCCCACACACACACCACGCACACACTCCCCACACACACCGCACACACACACCCACACACATACAACCCACACACACCACACACACACCCCACAAACCACACACACACACCACACACACACACCCCCCACACACACCCCACACACATACCACACACACACACCACACACAGACCACACCCCCCCCGCACATACACCCCACACACACACCACACACACACACACCATACACACACACACACCCCACACACACACACCCCATACACACCACGCACACACCCCACACACACACACCACACACACACCCCACACACACACACACCACACCCCACACACACACACCCCACCCACACACCACGCCACACACACCACACACACACACACCACACACACCACACACACCCCACACACACACACCCCACACACACACCACACACAAACCCCACTCACACACCACACACACACCACACACACCCCACACAAACATACCCCACACGCCACACACACACCACACACACACCCCCCCCACACACACACACCACACACACAACCCCCACACACCCCCCCACACACACACACCACACACACACACCCCACACACACAGCACACTCCCCTCCCCACATACACCCCACACACACACACCACACACACACATCACACACACCACACACACACACACCCCACACACACACCACGCACACGCACCCCACACACACACACCCCAACACACACACACCACACACACACACACCCCACACACACGCCCCACACACACCCACACACACACCCCTCCCACACACCCCACACACACACCACACACACACCCCACACACCACACACACACCACACCCCCCCCCCATATACACCCCACACACACGCCCCACACACACCACACATACACACCACACACACACACATCCCACACACACACCAAGCACACACACCCCACACACACCCAACACACACCCCACACACACCACACACACGCACCACACACACACCCCACAAACCCCACACACACCCCACACACACCACACACACACACCCCCACACATACCACGCACACGCACCCCACACACACACCCCACACACACCACACACACCCCACACACACCCCCACACACACGCCACACACACGCCACATACACACACCACACACACCCCACACACACACCACACACACCCCACACCAGAGGTGTGGACTCGAGTCATGTGACTTGGACTCGAGTCAGACTCGAGTCATGAATTTGATGACTTGCGACTCGACTTGGACTTGCATAACAATGACTTTGTCCCACCTATGAGATGTGGACTCGAGTCATGTGACTTGGACTCGAGTCAGACTCGAGTCATGAATTTGATGACTTGCGACTCGACTTGGACTTGCATAACAATGACTTTGTCCCACCTCTGCCCCACACACACACACCACACACACACACCACACACACACCCCACACACACCCCACGCACACACACACACCCCACACACACCCACACACACCCCACACAAACACACCACACAAACACACCCCACACACACAACACACACACACCCCACACACCACACACACACCACACACACACACCACCCCACACACCCACACACACACCTCACACACACACAACACACACACACTCCACACACCCCACACACCACCACACACACACCACAACAACAACCGCCATTCGCCACTAAGTGGCGGTGACGTCACCACGACGCTTGTGCCCAGGCCATGTGCACCTTGAGGCCACGTGAAGTGTCGAACGCCCGCTGGCAGGAGGTCACGGGGCAGACCCAGGTGCCACGGGTCGACTGACCGAGATGACCGAGATGACTGGCTGATGCACCACCTGTGCCCCCTACTGTGCCAACTTGCTGTGCTTTAGCCACCCCGGCGCTCCGCTCGTTGTTGTGAGCGTCGCTCCTCCGCCCTCCGTTGTTGTTGGAGGGCGACTGCCTCCAACTGCCCAGTAGCGTCCTTCACGAGCCTCCTCCACTGAGGCCGATCTTGACACCGCTGGTACCAGTCATCGGCAAGTCCACTCAGCTCCACGTCCTCCTGTACCACATCACTCCATCTCTTCTCTAGCCCGTGCCGCGCCCGTTTAGCCCCCTCGATCCGGCCGAACAAAAGCTGTTTAGGCATGCGGTGGCTGGGCATGCGGGCTACATGACCCAGCCAACGCAGCCTTGCCTGCCGGAGGAGCTCACTGATGGGACTTTGCCCAGATCTTTCAAGGACTTGTGAGCTCCTCACACAATCCAGCCTGGTTAAACCCAGGATGGATCGTAGGCAGGCCAGCCTAAATGTTTCCAACCGGCGAAGATGCTCCACTAGGGGGGTCCACGTTTCGCAAGCATAGAGAAGGGAGGGAATGACCGTGGCCGAGAAGACCTGAAGCTTCGTGCGGAGCGACAGACCAGGTAGCTTCCACACAGCGTTACGCAACCGATGAAAAGATATTGCCGCTCGACTGATTCGGAGTGAGACCTCTGCTGATAAACTGGAGCCGGTCATGAGCACACTGCCCAGGTATGGGAAACTCTCTACTCTCTCCACAACTGCCCCATCACCGATTGGGAGTTGTGGGGGCGGAGTGCCCGATGGTACAAAATACCCAGGCAGGTGCTTAGTTTTGGTGGGGCTGATGGTAAGGCCCCCCTCTTAGTGGCACGCTCCAGTCTCAGCAGCAGCGTCTCCAACTCCTCTTCTGAATGAGCAGCTATTACCAAATCATCGGCATACATAACGTGGTTGACCAATAGGGAGCCATCCCTTGATCGCACCCGGGCGTCGATCAGCCTCCCATTGTATCTGTACCAAATGGTAATTCCCCCGGTACAGCTATTGAAGGCTTCACGAACTACGCAGTCGAAATAGATGTTAAATAATGTGGGAGCCAGAGGACATCCCTGTCGCACCCCAAGGTGTACAGGGAAAGGCTCCGACTCCCGGCCACGTAGTTTTACCCGGGCCCGCTCACCATCATGAAGGTCCTTAATGATCGTGAGCAGAGGGTCAGGGACTCCGAAAGCACGAAGAACAACCCAGAGCCCAGTCCTACTGATGGTATCATAGGCCTTGACCAGGTCAATAAAGCAGAGATGTAGGTCTTTTTGGAATTCCCTACACCTCTGCTGTAGCAGACGGACAGAAAATATGGCATCTGTGCAGGACCGCCCTTTCCTGAAACCACATTGGGGCTCCGCAAGCCTCTCCTCAGCATGCCTAGCAAGGCGATGTTGAATAATCCTTGCCAGGACCTTACCCGGCACACTGAGGAGTGAGATGCCCCTGTAGTTGTTACAGTCGGTACGGTCCCCCTTCTTAAAGAGGGGGACCACCAGGGCATCCTTCCAGTCCTGCGGAACCCGTCCAGTGGTCCAGACTGTTGTTATGATGTCATATAGGGCAGTCTGTGCACAAACGCCACCCTCCCTCAGCATTTCGCCTGGGAGATCATCTCTGCCCGGTGCCTTCCCTGGTCTCAGACTCCGGATCGCCCTCAGTACTTCCTCAACAGCCGGTACCTCAGCCAGCCACTCACAGGAGGTGACCTCTTCCAATATTTGAGGCACCGCAGCCTCAGCAGGGTTATCCCCACTTTGTGCCATGATGTTTTCCTGGCTGAGAGATTTTCCCTCCCCCAGGACCTCACAGAAATGCTCAGCAAATCTGCAAACCTGTTCCTGGGGGTCGGAGATTGGATCACCGTTTTTTCCTCTAATGATGGTAATAGGTGTGGCGCTGCAGGTTACTTTTTTGATGGAGTTAAATAGTGATTTGTGATC